>NC_092013.1:1572500-1575000 GCF_042242105.1 Pempheris klunzingeri | reverse complement strand
TTCTGGTCTCGCCCCAGTTACCAGTGAAACTTCATGAAGATCTCGAGGAGCTATCAAGAACTATGAGAGCCTCCCCAAGGACCACTAGAACTTCTTCAAGAACTCAAGGCCTCTAAATGCACTGGTGGCCTATTCATTGATTAGTGGAACCTTCCCTAAACACCCCTGCACAGAACCGTCATGGGGGAACCCTAAAAATCTTTCAACGGACTGTTTAAAAATCTCCCAAGGGGCATTGAGAACTCATCAAGTACGGTTTCTTACTCAGTGACTTCCTTGAAACAGATGTTCCTAAATTCTTTCTGCAGTGGCACTGGAGGCCCTGAATTCTCTGAAGAAGTCTTGAGTCTTTGTCAGTGATCAGGGCCCCTAGAAGATCCCTGAATCCCTGAGAAATCTGCAAAACACATGTAGGTTCCTTATGAACCCATTAGTCCCCCACTGGGGCTCCTGGACCTCACAGGTGACCTTGAGAAGTCACTTAAAACCCCTTAAAACTACTTCAGCTTCAGCCAAAAAGGTCTTTGACAACCTTTGAAACACCCTGAAAAACCCTGTAGGAGCCTCTTCATGCCTTTGGTGACTACAACTTCACCAAGAAAGCCTTGGGCCTCTTTGAAGATCCTTCTTTTCTGAACAACTGCTTTATGGCAGCATGTGCGTGTGTACATATATATATATATACCGTATATACCACTGGCTCTGCTGCTATATTAAACCTCCAACATGCTGATCTGTGCACAGCTGCAGCCTCACCGTGCTCCTGTAGCTGCAGGGCAGCCACCTAACAGCACGCTGCCGAGGATTAGCCGCTTCCACACTTGAAGAACACCTCTTGTGTTTCCAACATGCCTACACACTCTACCACAGGGGAGCACGGCTCGCTGGTGTCGTGCAGGGAATGCTGTGTGCGTTCGGGGGGGGAGGGTATTTAGCATGTTACATTAAATATGCATGTGGTATTTGCATCGCAATGTTCTTTCATATACTTCCCACAAAGCTGAAATACTAAATGCACTAATCTATATACACAAAACAAGATTTCCATCGAACCATAGAGACTCAGCTGTGATTTGTTAAAGTAATACATAATAAACAAAGTCTTCCTGTAACGCTGGTTTGGTGCATTTATTAGTTATAACATGCGTTCATTGATGGGATTTAATGGAGTTTTATATCAAACACTGCGGTTATTATCGTTGCAAAGCCGGCTGCACTCTGGAGCTCACGCTTTGGCTGTCAAGAGCTGGATTCAAAACGAATGTTGCAGAAACGTTGGAACCTGCAGAAAACAAATGAAACCAGCAGATATGTGTGTGTTTGGATGGTGCTGTTGGCTTCTTGGGATGAGGAAGAGTCCATGTTGATGGGAGAGAGAAAGCTGGGAAGTGGGTTTGTGAATCTGAACACAGTGTAATAAACAGCATGGTTCTCTCAACATGAGGAAGGTCGAAGGTGAAACATTGATATGGTTTTCCTCTGAAGGTTTAGAGGCGCTGCAAACACAAGAACATTAAATATTATTTTATGATTCTTCCGTTTCTTTCTGTCTGCTACTTTAAATAGAAAATGATCAAATGAATAATGTGCAGTGGTCTTTTCACTGACTGGCTGCTTTTCTCCTTGACATCCAGTGTTTTCTTATTTTGTAGAAACAGAATCTGAGAGGAGCAACAAACCCACGAACAAACCAGGGAGCTAAACACAACATTAACATGATTATGAACACAAGCTATTGCACGCATGCACATTTCCAGGGCAGCTCCACCCTCACCCCCCACCCCCGCACTGAAAACACACTCCTGTGCAATCACAGGATGATTGTACAGATTATTATGGAAATGTTCACCATTTCCTCCAATAAGACAAGCAGAGAAAGTGAGTAAACAGATAAAACCCTGTGCATTTACTGATTTATTCCTTTATTTCTGAGAGGTTATGAACTGAACGTCCTATCACCTCCGCCTGGCACACGTCTTCGTCTAAAGCAAATGAAAACAGGTACTGAGTGTCCCTAAAATTACAGAGTGATGACTCCTCTGCTGTTGTTTCTTAACCATAATACATGTGGCGACGTTATCAAGCCTGACACGTACACCCACTCGCTCATTAGGGAATTACATCCATTTATTTTAGTTTGGAGGAGAACAGATTAGAATCAAATCCAGCTGCGTGTTGTTTTAGTGTTTACTTTCACTTTGAATTTATTTCTTACTGATTCATAGAAAATTCATGTTCAGCTGTTGCACACTGAAACATACAGTCTGAGCTTCAGTGTGTGTGTGTGTGTGTGTGTGTGTGTGTGTGATAATGTTCCAGCAGCCCAGTTCTTACATTAAGAGGATTAAAACAACAAGTAAATCAAGAACAGTTGGTGTTTTAATTAGCAGAGAACGTCTTGTTAAAGAGCGGCAGAGGGAGAGAGGTGTGTTATTCCACATGAAAATGAAATGTGTTATAAAAGATAAATAAGTCACCATGTGTCCTCCACATCGATTCT
>NC_092013.1:1562500-1567500 GCF_042242105.1 Pempheris klunzingeri | reverse complement strand
TCTCTGCATGAAAGGGTTCATCTTTGGTTCCCTGAGTCTGGCTCATGCAGCTGATGGTGAGCTGTGACGTGACTGCACACACACACACGTCATAGATAACTTAATGAATGCCACCTCTATGTGACTGGGTGCTTGTAGGACCACTGGCATGATAAAGAATCCCCAACTTTACTGCCCCCATTTTCAGGCGAGTCTCACAAGTCATCCTTTAAAAAGAAAAACAACCCCCCCTGTGGCGCAGCAGGTAGAGCAGGTCCTCATCAATCACAGCGAGGACGGTGCTTTCAGGGGGTGTACAAACTGGTGAATGAGAGCAAACTGTAAAACACATTGGATAAAAACATGATATGAACCTGAACCCTCAGAAACACGGTCCGCTCCTCTGCTGTCTGATGTGGGTTTCAAAATACTGTCATGTTAGAGTTAGCGTCTGATTAACATAGCATCTGAATATCATATGTCTCTCATCTCACCCCCAGCCCCCCGCCCCCTCCACCCCCAGCTCACTTTTCCCAGGCCACCTATTTGCCCTCCTTGCTCAGCACTTGGCCGCCCCATCCGTCTTCATATCTGTTCCCACTTCCCTCGTCGGCTCTGCAGTCGTCTGACCTTCACCACCTGGGTCTCATTCCACCGGCGGTCACAGACAGATATCAGTCCACGGGTGGTTAGTAGAGTTAATAAAAAGGCTTTCGGTCTCCAGTTCAGCCTCACTGACCTGAAGGATGCATTAAAAACACCAGCGGTAAACAGGATCAGATCCTTCATTATCCCACTACATGTCCAGATACAGATGGACAGACGGACCCCCGTCACCATCATCCCCGCGGAGGGCTGGACACTCTCTTCACCTGCATACTTATCGTCCATGTCTGCCCTGATGGAGAGAACAAATGTTCTAAAAACCTCTTCCCCTCTCTCTCTGTCTTCATGTCTTCCTGTGCTCTTCTGTGCTCTTCGGCCTGATTTGTTCTTCCTGTGAGTTTGATGGTCTGTTCTGTAGAAGCAGATCTCCTGTGTGACCCTCCGTCCTGCCTGTAGGATCCCTCTCCTGCTTCTGAATCAAGGATCCAAGAACGGGGGTGAACTCCCCGAGGCCAGTTGTCATTTGTGATTTGGGGCTTTATAAGTAAAGTTTGACCCTCTATGTATGTAGCAGGACCTTCGGGCCATCATCAGAGTGTTTATGCTGACTCTGACAGGGACGACCAGTAAGGCTGTGCTCGGGGCAGACTCTACCCCCCCCACAGCCCCAGATGTGTGCTCAGGGTCTGTGCCGGGTCCCGACTCCCATCCTCAGCCTGTCTCTGACCGTCCATCCATCATGCTGGGGCCAAAACACTGAAACTCACCTCCGCCCTGTTGCACCCCACCAGCATGAGGCACCACCCTGACAGTATGACAGCATTCAACACCAACACCGAGACTGAATAGAGACTAGACACAAGACGACGTCCTCATCTCTACGTCGTATGCTGATTTTTGAGCACTTTTCAGATTCTTCAGACATTATTTCATCTTGTTTTAACCTCAAAACCAACGACCTGCCTCCTCGCCCCCCTCCGGCCATCTCTGGGACCTGAAACGGTGAATATTGTTCATTTATAAGCCGTGACTGGTGCTGTCCCCGGCAGCTCTAAACCTCCTACTCAAGCTTGTTCCAGGGTCACTAAATAACTACAGACCAGTCAAAGAACATGTTAAATATTTCAAACATATAATATAATATTCTAAAAATGAATTATTGATGTACACCCCCCCCCCCTCCCACACACACACACACACACACACACACACACACGCTGTGGCACAGTAACCAGCTAGTGTGTGTGTGTGTGTGTGTGTGTGATGTTGTAAGAAATGACAGACGAGACAGAGACCTTCTACCTGAACCTGTGAGAAGTCAGCAGCCAGTGAGGGAGTGCTGGTAGACGGGGAGGACGGCACCCACCTGCTCACCCTCCACCCTCCACCCTCCGTCGTCCTGAAGGTTCCTGCACCACCGCAGGGTTCTGAACTGTAAGTGTTGACGATTTGAGAACTTAGAATATCATATATATAACCTCCGTCTATAAATACAGCACGAGTTATTTAAAGTCATGCATATTCCATAGAGGAGGTGGGTGAGAGGAGGACACTAACAAAACTCAAGTCCATCATGGACAACCCCTCTCACCCCCTGCATGAGACTGTGGGGGCCCTCAGCAGCTCTTTCAGCAGCAGGCTGAGGCCCCCACCCTGCAAGAAGGAACGCTACCGCAGGTCATTTCTCCCATCAGCCATCAGACTCTATAACAGCAGCATCACTGGCTGATGTTAATATACTGCCTACCATCCATGCCATTCCATTCCTGTCTAAAGGGTAATATCCTATGGTGTAAATATTTATTTCATTTCATCACAATCCATATATTTATATCTATATTTATATTTATATTTATATTTATATTTATATTTGCTATTTTTTGTCTTTTTTATTGCTTTGTTTCTTTCACTGTCCCTGTTTATATTGTTGCTGCTGTAACAAGAAAATTTCCCCCTAGGGGGGATAAAATAAAGAAGTCTAAAGTCTAAAGTCTAAAGTCATTCATTTCTTTCTAAAGCTGATCTCATTCACTGCAGAGGATTCCTGTTTGTTGTTGATTTGCTTCCCGTCACTTCCCTGAACCCCCTCCTGCTCGACATTTATGCAAAGTTGGACTGGCTCCTCGGGCTGGCTCAGGGGACGCTCATTCACACAGCCGCCACCTGTTTGGAGAGCAGATCTTCTCTCTTTGTTTTTCCTGTGCTGCAGATTGTTTTTAATTCACTGACCTTTTTGTTGAGATGACATCTTTCACTTCCTGTCAGAAGACGGGCTCCTTGCTGCACGGCTGCGGTGTTTGTCTGCTGCCCAGACATCGTCAGGTCTCATCTAACGGCTCATTCATATGAACCTCAGAGCAGCTGCGCCCATTTACATCACAAGTCTTAGCATCATTTAGCCTTGATTGTAATTTATGGTAGGCTTGATGAATGCCATGACCATGAGCAGCTCTTACCACGCTTCTGTTGTTTGTTCCATGTTGGCGCCAAACACAACAGCAGTGCTTTAACTTTAACTTTAACTTTAACTTTAACGTGTGCAAAGAATTAAAGGATTTTAAAACGGGGCTGTGATTTAAAACTGCAGGACGAGGGTTCATGACACTTACTGAGTTTGGGTCATTGTGCAGGAGGAGAGCAGGTGTGCAGAGGATGTGGCTCATGGTGCACGGGCACAGATAAAATGACATAAAGCTCCTGTGAATATGCAGAGAGCATCTGTATTAGAACATTTTAAAAAGGTGGGGGAGGTGTGTAATGAGACTTGTGACACACTGACAAACCAAGCTGTGATTTAATGGAGGCGCTGTGGAAACACCAGGGAGTTTGTTTTCATACTCACTCTAAGAATAGTTTCGCTGTGGATCTCCTCCTCCAGCGTACCATCCTTAACTGATTGCTGTTTATTTTGGTGAATGTAAGTCTGCTGCTCTCAGGTCAGGTCTGAAAAGAGGCCTCTCGTCTCAGCCGGACCTCCTAGTTAAAGGTTCAGTGTGTAAATGTTCTACTTGTTGAAAACCGTCACTGTGAATCAGCCACCAGACCGCTGATATGGAGCTAACGGTGCTAACGGTGCTAACGGTGCGTTCAGGAACACAAAGTTCGACTGTTTATTTCTACATACACAGTTAACCCTTAGAGGTCACGGGACGTTTTCAAAGCGCCGTAACAAAAAACTAGGTCACCTGGACGCTGCAGTCAACTTCACTCTGAGATATGATGGTTTTATTTTGATAGTACAAAAATATTTATCCGTGCGTAAAAGCTGGACGGGCAGGCGTTTCTTTTTTTGTCATTTTGCAAAAAAAAAAAAAACGGACTTTTTGTAGAATCAAATTAAAACTGTCACATCTCTGGTTTCACGTGGTCTACCAGCGTCAAACAAAAACTGGGAGAGAGTTTGAAATCTGCTCTTTGGAGTGAAGCTGACGTGATGTGATGAGGGTTAATGAAATGATGTGAACAGTCACCGCAGAACGTGTTCTCTATAGATATGGCTGAGGCGGTGGGGGGGGGGTCCTGTCCTGGGAGTTGTGCTCTTTAAATCCTCTCTCATCTCAATCTCATCAACCGAATCTTTAAACAAACACAAAACATTTTTCCGAGAGCGTTCAAATCAGCCCGACGCCTCAGCACAACACTTCTCGGGACAAATGAAGGTTAAAGTAAACTGTTGCTCAGTCGTCCGTGGCAGCCCTCCCCACCGCTGACAGGATTAAGACTGGTGGATATTTACCACCAAAAGAAAACAATTATTTCAAAGTGAATGCAAGGAGCCGGATTAGTGCTTCTTATGGGGCTTTGTGCAGCCGCATATGTTCAGGAATTCAATTAGCAAGTGAAATTATAGAGTGAATATAGCATTAGTCTTTTTAATGCCCCATTGTGGAGTCGTGAAAGCAGAGTGTTATGCTGGCTGTCGAGGCATACAGTTGTGAATGGAATACAGAAAATGTGATTTCCTGAACAGCACTAGGCTCCTTTGAAACACTATTCAGCGCGATGGAGTGGTTATATAATACACAGAGGTGCCGGAGGACATCGAGGGAGAAAAGACCCATAAAATACTGTAACTCGGTGAAACTCAGAGTCTTTAATCAGACGACACGTTCTCTCAGAAGGTGGTGAATCAAGTTCAAAATGAAGATTATGCAGATGAGATTTTTTTCCACGTCTATCAGTTCAGTTCAGTTTACAAAGAAGTTATCTGTCTTAGAGTTTGTCTTAGCACTGAATCTACATATCTGTCATGGTGTGTGTGGGGGGGTTCATAAGATAAAATAAGATAAGATGGACTTTATTTATTTACTCTAAAAGCAAACGTGCAGGGGAATCTGTTTTAGCTGCACTAGAGCACGGCTAATAGTTTAATAGTGTTAGAATAGAATAGAATAGAATAGAAGCCCTTTATTGTC
>NC_092013.1:1492500-1557500 GCF_042242105.1 Pempheris klunzingeri | reverse complement strand
AGCCGTTGTATTTGGGATATTATTTGGTAAAACAAACTGTGTGTCGAGTCGACATCATGCGTCCATCACCCAGAGGGGGGAGGTGAAATCATCACCTGAAATGTGATGTTCAGAGGAGGAGAAACAGTGAAAAGCAGCAGCGACCTCTCAGCGTTCAGTCCACAGTTACTGTTTATGGCCAGTTTAAAACCAGCTGCTCAGGTAAATCAAGGTGAAGACGCTCATTAGTTCCTAAATGATTCACACACACACACTGTTGCTCATAAAGTTGGAATAATTGTTCAATACCCCCAATTTAGTTAAAGCCTGAATACACAGTCTGGAAAGGTTCACTGTGGTTTAAGTTTCACTGTGATCTGTTTGGAAGAGTTTGATCAATAAAGTTGAGAAGATATAAACTTTATTTATCAAGAATAAATCATATTGTCACAATCATTTCATGAGAAGAGGTGAAAAAACATTTTAGTCCAACTTTATGGGCGACAGTGTGTATGGCAGACGTTAACACACACACACACACACACACACACACACACACACACACACACCATCAACATGTCGAAGTGTCCTTGGGTAAAACCCTGAACCCCAACATGCTCCTGAAGCAGCTTCACAGTGTGAATGATGTGTGAACAGGTGAATGACGATGTGATGTAAAGAGCTCTGAGTAGTTGAAATAACTAGAAAGATGCTTTACAAATACAGACCATGTACCATTTACACACACACACAGTTCACCCTCAGACAGGCACAAATTAACTGATGTGTGAATTAATTAGAACGTACAAAAGAATTATATCTTGTGCTCATGAAGGGATATCGTTTACCTGCACTGGTCACTGTTTGTGCTCCGTTCACACTCATTCACTCACTCTGATGTAACAACCCTCCTCTGACCTGCACATGTTCCCACCAATTGATTTTAACGACGCTCTGTTAAAGCCTTAATGGACTGCTGTTTTCCTCCCACACCTGTTACCTCTAGCAGAGGGGTATTAAAGTGGATTAAAGCCATAAAATGAGAAACTACCCCCACACCAGGCCCACTTGCTTACTCAACACTTCCTCAGCTCATTAGGCTCCAAAGATGCCGTCCCAGCTATAATTTTCGGAGCTGCAACTTGTTAAGAAGCTTTTAGGGGTGAAAACTAAGATGTGGGATTTCCTTCCTGATCTTCACTGTTTGTGTAAATGTGCTAATTGGGGCAAACTAAGGAGAGAGGGTAATTAAGTCTCCCCCAAACGTGCTGTGTTGTGACGGCGGTGGAGCTGGTGCGGGGGTTAGCTGAGGTGTGTGCTGCTTTAAAGAGAGCGTCGACTTTTAATAGAAGATCTCTGATTGTCAAACTGTTCTGAAGTGATAAAAGCAAAGGATGGAGATCAGGTTGGAGAAGAAGTGATGAAGATAAAGGCTGAGAGGAATTAGTCAATTATGATAGAATAGAATAGAATAGGATAGAATAGAATAGAATAGAACAGAATAGAATAGAATAGAATAGGACAGAATAGAATAGAATAGAACAGAATAGAATATATAGCATTTGTTGGGATGTAAAAAAAATGACATACTGAAGCAGATGTTTGTGTTTATGGATGTGTTAGTTGTGTATTTTGCGTATTGTGTTGTGTATTGTGTGTAGGACTTGAAATGACGTTTACCTGCTCGAGTGTTTCCAGACAGCTGGTCTGCATCAGGGACAGACGTGTCCTGACAGACTGACTCCAGACAGACTGACTCCTGACAGACTGACTCCTGACAGACTGACTCCAGACAGACTGACTCCTGACAGACTGACTCCTGACAGACTGACTCCAGACAGACTGACTCCTGACAGACTGACTCCTGACAGACTGACTCCTGAGTGGTTGTGTTTCCCTCCAGGTGTCAGATTCTTTCTTACCAGTGGCAGAAACCATCTGAGAGCAGTAACTGTTTCATCTGCTCACCTGAGTCCTGTGTCCCCCCCCCCCCCCCCCCCCCCCCCAGCTGGTTCATCACCTGGTTTCCTTTTCATTGGCTGACTGTTTTTGTGCTTAGCTGCTTGCGGTCAGAGGTCATTTGGTGACACCAGATCAGTGAGACAATGTTTTTACATTTTGACATTCACACCCTCTGCTCTCCCTCTCTTCCCTCTCTCTCTCTCTCTCTTCCTTCTCTCCCTCTCCCCTCTCTCTCTCTCTCTCTCTCTCTCTTCCTTCTCTCCCTCTCCCCCCTCTCTCTCCCCCTTCTCTCTCTCTCTCTCTCTCTCTCTCTCTCTCATCCTCCAGATGACTTCAGCTTCAATCAGCCTGTTTTATTCAGAAACTCTTGCTGCCACCCCCAGGAGGAGAGCAGCTCTCTTCTCTTTCTTTTGTGCTTCAACATCAAACTTCTCACTGAAGAAAATCAAAATAACTCATCGCTCGCTCCCTCGCTGTCTCTGCAGCACCGAGGGGGGGGGGCATGTGGTTACACTTCCTGGGGGCTTCTAAGGTGAAAAGCTCCCGGCCTTTGTGTCGCTTTAGTGCCTGTGATGTTGCCGTCACCTTCAGACAGTATCGTCAGTATCATCATCTACAGTTTTATCTACACGACTCCCAGAGCAAAGAGTTTAGAGGGTTTAGAATAACTTGTGAGAAAACAGCATCATGAGGTTAATACCACAGGACTGTGTTTACCTGAACAGGTGTTGTAAAGGTGGAGCAGAGCTCAGGGGTGGAGGTCCTCTGGGGGTTTAGCTACCATAGATAATGGTCATTATCTTTGGACACTGATCACACCTGAACATGCGCCATGATGCAAACTCTGCAGCATCATCTTCAGGCGTCCACGGCTCCTTCGCTCTTCTGTTTCCAGGGTTTCCTGCTCCTGTCTTCTCCAGATACGTGGACATGAGCAGGTCTTTAGAGGCTCCTCTCCTCACCCCCTCTGTCCTCACCTCCTCTGTCCTCACCTCCTCTGTCCTCACCCCCTCTGTCCTCACCTCCTCTGTCCTCACCCCCTCTGTCCTCACCCCCTCTGTCCTCACCCCCTCTGTCCTCACCCCCTCTGTCCTCACCTCCTCTGTCCTCACCCCCTCTGTCCTCACCCCCTCTGTCCTCACCCCCTCTGTCCTCACCTCTCCTAGCTTGTCTCCAAGTTGTTCGTTGCTGATGTGCATCGTGCACGTGCAACGATTACAGAACTGAAAAAGCTTCATCACCAGCTTCATTTCAAGATATTTCCTATTCAGTCATTGAGGTCTGTCTGTCATTCACTGTCTGTCACCATTCATGGACCAAACAGTCACTGTTGCTCATGACTCAACTGTCTCTCCGACTAAACACACACACACACACACACACACACACACACACACACACACACACACAGCTTCCTGGTGTTCAGATGGTTTTTTAATCATTCTGGTCACAAAAACTCAATTTGCCTCCAGTTTGACCATAAAACATGGAAACATCACATGACACAAGTCTCAGCAGCACATTCATGGAAACACACCTGACGATACACGATAAATCTAAAAGACACACAGGAAGTGAAGTGACTGCAGAGCCTTAACACAGCCTGCAGCAAGAAGCCATCGGTGATCAATAACGTCTCCCTGACGGCAAGAGTTCAAGCTCAGCGCGCTGCGTGTGACGAGGGGGGGGGTTAATAGTTGTGTCTGCAGGATAAACAGCAGCTATGTGCAAACATGTTCACAGGAGTTCTATTATTGCCTCAATAGCAAAGAGGAAATGAGCAGATGTTACAGATGTTACAGATGTTACTGACAGCAGCTCCTCTTCTCCTCCTCAGCAGGTGTATATAAGGTATGATGGTGTCCTGCCGTAACAGAAAAGGTCTGTCTGCTGTGTCCACCACAGAAAATAAGACCTACTGGACTCTCTAAGTCACCACAGTGTCAAACAGCTTCTGTAGTAACACTGAAAGCCTCCTCTTCTCTCCTCTGTTTCTCAGCCTGGATCTCATTTTTCATCACAAACACTAAAGCACCCTTTGCTAGAGACTCATCAGCAACTCTCCTTCCCTCAACTTCTCTCCTGGCACCCACAAAACTCCAGCATGATGTACTGCATTAACTCTGATTAACTGCCAGGGTCCAACAGCTGTCACGTGGTGGGACAGCGCCTGAGAACATGGAGGAGGTAAAGTCAGGAAAGCTGAAGGTAAAGTGGCCACAAAATTAGAAAACAGTGAGGGATCTGCTGCAGAGTGGAGAGGAGGCTGCAGGCTGCCTGTGATGGAGCAGCTGGAGCACAGTGGTGGTTTACAGAGAGCTGGGTGGTGATGTGACCAGTAGCCAGGCTGTGGGAGATAAAAGGGAGGAGACGCCATTAAACACACCTCTGTGCTGACCCCCGAGTGTGAGGAGGACAGCGACACGTGGACGTGGACCTGAACGCACCACAGAGCTCTGACGACATGCAGAAGAAGAAGGAAGAAAGTCTCCAAGATGGAGAGACTGACACGTGTCACACAGACAGACGAAGAAAAGAAAAGCACACGGTGACCACGTCTGTCCTGCAGGAGCCGCTGGCACTGTTCTGGACACTAGATGGACAATGGTTGGACGCACAGGGGTGTTTATGTGGGGGCACAGATATCAGGAAGAGGAGGGCACTGGTAGAGGGAGAGAGGAGACAGACAGGCAGACAGACAGGCAGGAGCAAAGCAGCAGTGCAGCTCAGAGCACCTGTCTGTTCATCCATCATCAGCTAAACTGCAGACTAACTTTAAGCTGAGCTCTCAGTCTGCTGTACTTCTCTCTAACCCCCCCCCCAGGCCTGAGTTCCAGTCGGTGGGTTTTGTTTGGGATGGGATGTCCCTTTAAGAGCCTGTCTGTGGCCAGGTGCCTAATTACGCACGGAGCACCAAGCGCCGCCCCCCCTCCTCTTCCTCCTCCTCCTCCTCCTCCTCCTCCTCCTCCAGCCGGCGCTCCGCTGCTGCTGGTCTCCGCCCCGCTCAGCTCCATCCCGGACACCGAGCCCGCTCCTGCCCGCTGCTCTGCCGTCTGCCTCCTCCGCTGGAAGGTCAGTCCTCTCTTCCTCTCCTCTTCCTCTTCCTCTTCCTCTCCTCTTCTCCTCCTTTGCTTCTTGCTCTCGTGTTTTCGCGCTGAACGCCTGCTTGGATTTCTGCCGGTGTCCCTGCTGTCCTGCAGGCTTTACCGGAGCTTTCACCGGAGCTCTGCTGCTCCTCCTCCTCCTCCTCCTCCTCCTCCTCCTGCTGCTGCTGCTGCTTGTTGCTGGACGGAAGCTCCTCTTTGTCTTTTCTTGTCTTTCTTCCTTCTCATGTTTTCTCTGATTGTTAAAGATCTCTTTTGATCTTCCTCTTATTTGATTCTGCAGCTTCACCTTTTTGTCATGTTTGTTGTTTCTCCTCAAAGGATTTAAATGTCTCTGAAAGTGAAATGTGGAGAGGATGAGGAGGGTGAAGGTGCTGCACTGACAGCTGATCTTCATCATGTGTGTGTGTGTGTGTGTGTGTGTGTGTGTGTGTGTGTGTGTGATGTGAACTGTCAGTAATCCTGGAGGAGGAATACCAACATTATTTAAAGGACAAAGACTTCCTCAGTGAACATGTGAAGCAGGAGGAGTTTGTCTGAGAGCTCCGGGAGGATCAGTCTTGTCTCGTGACAGCTGAAGGTGTGTGTGTGTGTGTGTGTGTGTTTCTGCAGGTTGGGATCTGATCCTCAGTCAGCTGCCTGGTTAGGTTCTGTGTTGATGGACTGAGCTCCACCTCCAGATGTTCCCACAACCTAATATTTAGCTAAATGATTGAATATTTCAGTCCCCTGTATTATTAATATTCTGCTCTCAGCAGTGTTTGATCGATTGGACGCTGCTCAGGGTGGAGATGGGCGGAGCTCTGCTTACTTTAAGCATTAATTTATAGGAGGACCTCTCTCTCTCTCTCTCTCTCTCTCTCTCTCTCTCTCTCTCTCTTTGATAAGTCTGGGAGCCGCTGATGTTTCATTCAGGAAATGCTGATGCTGAGAGCAAAGTGTGTGATGAGGAGCTGGATCCTGCACCAGGATCAGCTCCTGAGTGGTGAAGCGGTCTGTTTTAAGGTGAGCTCGCTGATCATCCCTCTGATGTTTAACCAGGTGTCCCAACACGTGCTGAATTAATTCTGTGGCTGCTGTAAATAGCCACGGCCGAGCTGATACATCTCACTTAGCCGTTCTTCCTCTCTGCCATCCTTCACACTGAGGTCTAATGAGACACGGGCTGATTTATTTATGGTGAATTGAGGGAGTAGAAATGAGGCGTGTGGATGTGACATGTATGAACCAGAGGCAGGAAGCAGGTGTGTGTGCTGCTTCGTGATGCGATGAAAAGAGCGCGTCGCCGTGCGTACAGTCATGAACGTGGATCACAGTGGCCCCCGGAGACCAGAAGAAAGGCTGCGCTGCTCGTTACAGTTTCCTGGGGAACGTCTTCCATCTCCAACACTGAACTAAACAAACGAGCCTTGATGCTGCACGACCTCACACTGCAGTCAGTCGTCCCCAGGCTCTGAGAGGGTTCCTGACCTTCAGTCATCCAGACTGACACTGGCAGCTTTCAGAGAGGCACCAAGACTCTGAGGACCAGTTCACTGTCACACCAGTTCACCGTCACACCAGTTCACCGTCACACCAGTTCACTATCACACCAGTTCACTGTCACACCAGTTCACTGTCACACAGTTCACTGTCACACCAGTTCACCGTCACACCAGTTCACCATCACACAGTTCACTGTCACACCAGTTCACTGTCACACCAGTTCACTGTCACACAGTTCACTGTCACACCAGTTCACTGTCACACCAGTTCACTATCACACAGTTCACTGTCACACCAGTTCACTATCACACAGTTCACTGTCACACCAGTTCACTGTCACACCAGTTCACCGTCACACCAGTTCACCGTCACACAGTTCACCGTCACACCAGTTCACCGTCACACCAGTTCACTATCACACCAGTTCACTGTCACACCAGTTCACTGTCACACAGTTCACTGTCACACCAGTTCACTATCACACAGTTCACTGTCACACCAGTTCACTCACACCAGTTCACTGTCACACCAGTTCACTGTCACACCAGTTCACTGTCACACCAGTTCACTATCACACAGTTCACTGTCACACCAGTTCACTCACACCAGTTCACTGTCACACCAGTTCACTATCACACCAGTTCACTGTCACACCAGTTCACTATCACACCAGTTCACTGTCACACCAGTTCACTCACACCAGTTCACTATCACACCAGTTCACTATCACACCAGTTCACTGTCACACCAGTTCACTGTGTCTCAGTAGGAACGTGAGCACTGCTTCTCCTCACAAACCTGTTTGACTCCCCACAGAGAGAGAAAAGCGAAAGAGAATGAAACAGTTGATGGTGGCACACGGCAAGCTGTTCACACCCTGATTGTTCACACCCTGATTGTTCACACACTGACTGTTCACACACTGACTGTTCACACACTGTTCATACCCTGACTGATCACACCCTGACTGTTCACACACTGACTGTTCACACACTGACTGTTCACACACTGTTCACACCCTGACTGTTCACACCCTGACTGTTCACACCCTGACTGTTCACACACTGTTCACACACTGACTGATCACACACTGATTGTTCACACACTGACTGATCACACCCTGACTGATCACACCCTGACTGTTCACACCCTGACTGTTCACACACTGACTGTTCACACCCTGACTGTTCACACCCTGACTGTTCACACACTGATTGTTCACACACTGACTGTTCACACCCTGACTGTTCACACACTGACTGTTCACACACTGACTGTTCACACACTGTTCACACCCTGACTGTTCACACACTGACTGTTCACACACTGTTCACACCCTGACTGTTCACACACTGACTGTTCACACACTGACTGTTCACACACTGACTGATCACACCCTGACTGTTCCCACACTGACTGTTCACACACTGATCACACCCTGACGGATCACACCCTGACTGTTCACACACTGACTGATCACACACTGATTGTTCACACACTGACTGTTCACACTGTTCACACACTGACTGTTCACACACTGTTCACACCCTGACTGTTCACACCCTGACTGTTCACACACTGATTGTTCCCACACTGACTGTTCACACACTGTTCACACCCTGACTGTTCACACCCTGACTGTTCCCACACTGACTGTTCACACCCTGACTGTTCACACCCTGACTGTTCACACACTGTTCACACCCTGACTGTTCACACCCTGACTGTTCACACCCTGACTGTTCACACTGTTCACACCCTGACTGTTCACACACTGACTGTTCACACACTGACTGTTCACACTGTTCACACCCTGACTGTTCACACACTGACTGTTCACACACTGACTGTTCACACACTGACTGATCACACCCTGACTGTTCCCACACTGACTGTTCACACACTGATCACACCCTGACGGATCACACCCTGACTGTTCACACACTGACTGATCACACACTGATTGTTCACACACTGACTGTTCACACTGTTCACACACTGACTGTTCACACACTGTTCACACCCTGACTGTTCACACCCTGACTGTTCACACACTGACTGTTCCCACACTGACTGTTCACACACTGTTCACACCCTGACTGTTCACACCCTGACTGTTCCCACACTGACTGTTCACACACTGTTCACACCCTGACTGTTCACACCCTGACTGTTCACACTGTTCACACCCTGACTGTTCACACACTGACTGTTCACACACTGACTGTTCACACTGTTCACACCCTGACTGTTCACACCCTGACTGTGTTGAACCCCTCCAGCTCTGAGTGCTTCAGTTGGCCATGAGGCAGAGCTGGTAAACATGGAGATCCTAAAAATTGATCTTCATATTGATTTTGGTTCCATATTCACAGCCCTTCTGCTCGCTGCATGAATGTAAGGAAATGTTATGAAGTTCAGAATCATTTTCCACTCCTGAGCTTATGGATGGTGAATCTGCGGTGGGCCGTATGAGGTGCCTGGCGTCAAACCTCCGAGCTTCTTCAGTGACGACCTGAACGGTGCTAATCAGCTCAGAAACAACAGCAGGTTCCAATCTGTCGTATTGATCTTTTCGCTCGTTGCAGTGTGTAGAGTTGTTGTCCTGAGAGACGAAGAATCAGTCGATCAGTCTGTTGGAATTCTGTTTAATTCAAGTAGAAAGATGTTTGTCAGTGTCCACATAGACGACCAGTACGTCAGCCCTCCACACATAGTGTGTGTGTGTGTGTGTGTGTGTGTGTGAGCGACTTGTTCAAGGTCACTTAATCAGGCTACCAGTGATTTACTGGACGTTTATATTGGAGCTCCGTGGGTTCATGATTCAACGCACACTCTCCCTTCGAAGCTGCTGCAGAAGAAGAAGAAGTAGAAGAAGAATGAGGAGGAGGAGGAGGAGGAGGAGGAGGCTCGGCTGGTTTACCGCTTGCTGTTTGAAGCCTGTGAACACAGAGACACTCGGAGGGTGAACTCAGCTTTGCTCCAGCAGGCTTCTCTCCGTCTGGCTCCTCTGAATGTGTCTTTGTAAGTGGAAGATTTGACATTCTTTCATTTTACCTTCCCTTTCTCTGTGGTCGTGGTAGTTATTTCCTTGTGGAGTAACAATACAGGAAGGATAATGAAGGAAACTGCGGGAGGCCTCTTTTGAAGGAAAAAAGGAAAGTGCCTGAGCTGTTTTGTGTGTGTGTGTGTGTGTGTGTGTGTGTGTGTGTGTGTGTGTGTGTGTGTGTGTACTCTGGATTACAGTTGGACAAATTCATCAAAACTTGGCCTCAAATGGTATATTGTGTAGATGAAGTAGCATCTCTTTGAGCTTGGTGTATTGAAGTGTGGCCTTAATAAGTGTTTGCTCTCTCTGTGGCCTCTCCGGGGCTCCGTAGATTCTTCGGCCTGTAGAGAGGAGGATCTGCTGGGCACAGAGAACAGAGAACAAACCCAATAGACTCAAAGCGCTCGGTCTGAGTCCTGGTTTCATCACGCTGATCAGTGAGTCTTTACCCGTCCTCTTATTCCCAACAACAGGAGACAAGGATGCACCAGACTGTGCCGTAGAGTGCCGTTAACCTCCCAGAGAAACCAGGAGCCTGAAACCTTCTGTGTCTTTGCATTTTCATTTGACTTATTTATCGTATGGAAACAAATCGCAGCCATTTGAACACAAATCCAACTTTGCAGCAGTTACTTAAGTGATCTGTTTAACGGTGCCCCCTTGGCTCGTTAAGCTGGGGGCTCTGGAAGCTGCAAAATTGCCTCCATGACTTGATAAATGTAAATACAGTGGAAACTCATTATCCGGCCACACACACACACACACACACACACACACACACACACACACTTGTCCGTATGAAATGATCTAAATATCCAAAAGGGCTCATTTTTAAACCTGTTCTGTTCCCAGAATTAGTCCCCAAAAGACAATCAGCCTGTGAGAGGCCAACTTATTAAAAAGAGGAGAAAGTGGAATAATGATATCTGTGTGCTTGGAGTTAGAAAGGGCTCATCATTTAGAAAAAAAAGAATTACAGCTACAAATAATTTAAAAGCTATTACAAATACATGAAACACAGTCGACGGCACCGACTCTCCAGCTGACATGCTTAATCTCTGTTTTGCTGATTTCCCACAAGCATTTCAGCCGCTCGCAGCTATTTGAGCCCGCGGTGGAGAATACAAAGACCGAACTCATCAATTTTTCTGATTGTAAAGACAGTCAGTGGTTTCACTGAAGCCGGGCAATTTATATTAATGCAGAAGGAGTTTGTGTCCAAAACGAGAGCTGCGGTTTAGATGGAAAAACACGTCTGCAGAAGGTGCAGCGTGTAATCAGAAGGAAAGGCAGCGCCGTCTGAGGCACAATGAAGCTCCACACACACTTCACACGGCAGCTTTGGTCCTGGTTATTAAAACCAACTTCACGACTCCCGTCTCTCACCTGGATGAAGTCTGACGTCTGTGAAGTTAACACGAGACTTTAGGAGCTTTGAAGAACCAAAAGCAGGCCGAGGATGACTCTGTGTGTTTAATGAGACATCAATCAATCAATCAATCTTTATTTATATGGCACCAAATCACAACAGTGTTATCTCAAGACGCTTTACATGAAGAGCAGGTCTAGAACAAACTGTTTAATTAGAGAGAGACCAAAGATTCAGGGATTCAACATGAAGGATTCAAGAATCCCCACATGAGCAGCATCAGATGTTATATTGATCAGCAGTGGAGGAAGAACTCCCCTTTAACGGGAAGAACTCCCCTTTAACGGGAAGAAACCTCAAACAGACCCAGGATCAATGTGGGCGGCTACTGTAGGGGTCCATGTTGGGTGGGTGGGTTAACAGTAGAGAGAGACACAGAGACAGAGTCCTGAACTATAAGCCTTATCAAAGAGGAAGGTTTTTAGTCTACTCTTAAATGTAGAGAGGGTGTCTGACCCCTGAACCCAGACTGGAAGGAGGTTCCACAGGAGGAGGCTGAAGAAAGTCCCCTTCACAGATAGATGTTGTTCTGTATGAGAACTAAAGGCTGTTCAGTGGTTCAGACTGAAGGAGACAAAGATCCTCTGCAAAGTGAAGAAACTGGGAGCTCGGCATCAAAACGGGAGCAGGTTCAATACTGTACCTCTTCAGCCACACAAAGAAACCAATTCTGAGCTTTTATTCTTTCAGGCGGCATCAAGAGTTAAACGTCAGGTGACTCAGAGGAGCTCACCTGTGCTGGTCCATCCTGTGTTACTGTGAATAACAGGACACTGTAGTTCTACTGAGGTGTTTTTGAGCTCTTTTTTTGTTAACTTCATTTTCTGTCCCTGTAAATGTTTTCTGAATGGAGCTGAGTGTGGACATGTGTGTTTCCTCTTTGGGGGATAAATAAAGAGCTTCCTGAATCCTGAACACACCACGACCTCACGGTGACCACGCTTCCTTCTGCCACATCACCTGCTCTGTTTTCAGCCGCACCAAAGAGGAGGAGCTGGTCACAGAGGTCCACTCCCCCGACTCACATCACTAGGAGGTGCTGCTCTCCCTTCCTTCACTCTCCCTTCCTTCACTCTCCCTTCCTTCGCTCTCCCATCCTCTCCTCTCCCTTCCTTCACTCTCCCATCCTCTCCTCTCCCTTCCTTCACTCTCCCTTCCTTCCCTCTCCCTTCCTTCCCTCTCCTCGGCACAGTGTGGTCTCCGGCTGCCTCTTGGAGGTCGGAGCTCCCTGACATCCTCCTGGTCCCTGCTGTGTCTGAGCCCCTGCTGCTCTTCACTGAGTGTCTTCACTGTTCTTCTGGCCTCTCTGGGTGTCAGAACACCAGCTGGTGTTTTAGGTTTTAGGTTAGAGACACACACACACAAAGCTCTGCTCGGACTCAACACTGACGTAGGAATCAGACTTCGGTGTCTAACGGACCGTTTTAGTTCATTAGCTGATTGGATAGAAACTCCTCCCTGACTGACAGTAATTGGCTTCTGTGTGTGAAACTAACCACAGAAGAAGAAGAAGACGTGACGTGTGTCTTGTTCTCTGGTGGTGCGTTTAAAGGCGTCCCGATGTTTCACCGTCAGCTGGTTTCTAAACATGTGATTCCATAATGATGTATAGGAATCTCTCTCTCCCTCTTCCTCTCTCTCTGTCTCTCTCTCTCTGTCTCTCTCTCTCTGTCTCTCTCTCTCTGTCTCTCTCTCTCTGTCTCTCTCTCTGTGTCTCTCTGTCTCTCTCTCCAATTTCCATCCAAACTCTCATTAATGCAAATTGCCTGTTTCTTTCTCTTAGCTTTCACATCCTGTGTGTGTGTGTGTGTGTGTGCGCGTGTGCGTGTGTGTGTGTATATGCGAGTGTGTGCGTGTGTGTGTCTGTGTGTGTGTGTGTGTGTGTGTGTGTGCGTGCGTGTGTGTGCGTGTGTGTGTGTGTGTGTGTAGTCAGGAGTCCTGACATTTAGAAACTCAGCCACCTCCCTGATTCAGCAGAAACACTGGAACAGATGGAAACCTCTCCTCCTCCTCCTCCTCCTCCTCCTCCTCCCCTCTTCCTCCCCTCCTCTGTTTCTCTCTCCAGCCGTCTCATCTTTTACACGTCCTGCTTGATGTCATCGTTTGTTGTAGATCAGATTTTTCTAAAATCCAAGTTGTGTCACGATGCTTCAGGTTGTCGGCTGATTTCAGTCTTCAGTCTTCAGTCCAGGTCCCACCTTGGTTCACTCTCTGACTGTCTGTCTGTCTCACCTCTCAGTCCAGGTCCCACCTTGGTTCACTCTCTGACTGTCTGTCTGTCTCACCTCTCAGTCCAGGTCCCACCTTGGTTCACTCTCTGACTGTCTGTCTGTCTCACCTCTCAGTCCAGGTCCCACCTTGATTCACTCTCTGACTGTCTGTCTGTCTCACCTCTCAGTCCAGGTCCCACCTTGGTTCACTCTCTGACTGTCTGTCTGTCTCACCTCTCAGTCCAGGTCCCACCTTGATTCACTCTCTGACTGTCTGTCTGTCTCACCTCTCAGTCCAGGTCCCACCTTGATTCACTCTCTGACTGTCTGTCTGTCTCACCTCTCAGTCCAGGTCCCACCTTGATTCACTCTCTGACTGTCTGTCTGTCTCACCTCTCAGTCCAGGTCCCACCTTGATTCACTCTCTGACTGTCTGTCTGTCTCACCTCTCAGTCCAGGTCCCACCTTGGTTCACTCTCTGACTGTCTGTCTGTCTCACCTCTCAGTCCAGGTCCCACCTTGGTTCACTCTCTGACTGTCTGTCTGTCTCACCTCTCAGTCCAGGTCCCACCTTGGTTCACTCTCTGACTGTCTGTCTGTCTCACCTCTCAGTCCAGGTCCCACCTTGGTTCACTCTCTGACTGACGTTTGCTAAACATGTTTCTCTTCGGGTCACTTTGGGTTGTCGTATTGCCACTGTGGCAGTGTGAAGCACATCTAAAGGTGCTGTTCCAGCTTTCATGTTGTCAGGATTCAGTCAGCTGAGGAACTGGAGTCTGCAGGGAGAACTCCTCCCCCCTCAGCGAACACATGAACATCACATCTTAGTGAAATACCCCAAACCTCCTGACCAACAGCAGGCCAGCAAGCACCAGGAAGACGGCGTCAGTTAAATCTGTGCAGAATAATAAAATGTGAAGAAGAATTAAAAGACAGGAAAAACTTGAAGCGAGTGATATGAGGACGGGGCGGGGGGGCGCTCAGGTCTAGATACAGACTTTTAAAGATCAGTCAGATGAGAGCTAGAAGATGGAGAGATGGGAGGATGGAGAGGAGAGGAGGGGAGGAGAGGAGGAAGGCGGGGAGGATAATGAGGAAACTAAAGGATGACAGGATGGGAGGTAGAGAAGAGGAGGAGGTGCAGAAAGAGCTGAAACAAAGGAGGCAGAGAAGGAGAAGCATGATGAGAGACAGACGGACCAACAGACTGTCGCTGCCCCCCCCGCTTAGTGAAGGTCTGTCAGTCCTCACAGGACTAGTGAAGGAGGGAGGAGGGAAGGAAGGGAGGAAGGGAGGGAGGGAGGAGAGTGGGAAACAATACTAAGGAGTGTGTTAAAGAAGCTCTGATTGGCTTCAGCTTCATTACTTTCTGCTGTTAAATTGATAATTAACTAATTAATATGACCATTCCTACACTACCGTGTGTGTGTGTGTGTGTGTGTGTGTGTGTGTGTGTGTGTGTGTGTGTGTGTGTGTGTGTGTGTGTGTGTGTGTGTGTGTGTGTGTGTGTGTGTGTGTGTGTGTGTGTGTGTGTGTGTGGTCACTGGCTGAGTTCCAACATGAACAGCTCTGTCTACGGAGCTTATCTGTTTAGCTTGTTGTGTTCAGCTAATTAACTTTAAACTCAGCTGTTCCACATGATTTAATGCACCCGTAGAAATAAAACTGTGCACATCATCTTCAAACAGAATAAAGAAAGAGTCCATAATAATAATAATAATAATAATAATAATAAGATGTTCTCAATTAAAAGAGCATGAAACATATGAACAGATAGACTCTGAACACACTCACTCGTGTTCAGGCTGATCCACAGTCTTTTACGGCAGGCGGGGGGACGAAGGTAAAGACGGCCGTCAGTTTGTTTCACATGAGCGGCACCTCCCTGATTGACAGCTGATCCCTGATTGCAGAAGAAACCTGGAAAAAAAAACATTTCTCGATGTTTCTGTGACCTTTAGCGAGGTGTGATGATGATTATCTCTCTTCAGTAGCTGCCTGTGTCCCCCCCCCCCCATCATCCTGCAGAGCTTTCCTCTCCGTCTCTACCTGCAGCTGCCATTTCCTCCATCTATCATCTGTCCATTCATGTCACCCTGACCGTCCGTCTGTCTGCCTGAAGCACTGGATCCATCTGCAGCCACCGCTCAGGTTCAGGTAGCTTCACTTGTGCCTGTGAGTAAAGATGGCCGACACGGCGTCCACAGAGTTCATGTAAAGATGGCCGACACAGCGTCCACAGAGTTCATGTAAAGATGGCCGATGGCTCTTCTAGTGTTCTGTTTTCGGTGATTTTGATTAGTTAATGAAATGGCGTGGTGACGTCATGATTGACAGTTAATCCTAACCTGTGATTGGGTCGGGCGGATGCGTGGGTGGGACTTTAATACGGCGGCTGCAGCCTTGGTCACACCTACTCAGGCTCTGGCTCCAAATGACGTCACCAGGTCAAGATGGCAGCAGCCGTATCCACCGAGACACCTTCTGTTCTGTTCACTCTCATGACATGAAGTCACTCTGTTCTTACCTCTTGTTCGTATCTTTGTCGATGTCAGATCCCTGCACCTGGAGACGCTGTGATGTCACTGACTCTCGCTGCTGTGGACTAAAGCAAAGCAAGCTTAAGAAAGTCAGCCGACTTTTCGTTCAGTGTTCCAACTTTAAACCCAGCTGAGCTCCGCCGGCCCCTCGGCCCGCTCAACGGGCAATAAATTGATTCTCACCTAATTAAAGAAACCCCTCAGGGAGTGGACTCTCATGCTCTCCTCACAGAAAAGAATGATTGCTTTCTCAGTCCGTCTGCAAAGTGGAAATTTGCTGGTCAGCAAAATTCATGATACGCCAACTCTTCGATAAGTAGATTCCTTCTCTCTTGTTATTTCGCTCCTCTCTGACTGACCGAATCATCTGTCTTCCCCCGAGGACGCTGAGTGGACGGATGTTCTGTTCTGGTGGACACTGTGAGAGCTTCTGCTCTCACCTGTACCTGGAAACATTAGCAGTCATCATGAGGTGCTGTGATTTGGAGGGTGTTAGCTGATGTATAGTTGATCTACAAGCTGCTTCACAGACTTCATACATGAAACAAAGTGAGATATTGACTCCAAAAACCATCTGCATGTTAATACTGAGAGAACAAGAGTTAAACCTGTGCCACCACTCATCCCTGTCTTATTATTATTATTATTATTATTTCCCCCCACTCTCTCTCCTTGTTCCTCCTGTTCCTGAAGCTCATGAATCTGATTCTTTACCATTGATGATACAGTCACACCTCTAAAGTTAGTGCTTAGTCTCAAAAGCCTCCGAGGTGACTGAGACTCTCCTCCCTCCTACCTCGGCCATGGATGGAGGAGACGATGTGTCCACAAGTGACTTCCTGTTTCCACCTGATTGGCCTCTTTCACTCGTCGGCTGTCTGATTTCACAGTGACAGTGGACCAACGTCTACTACGAAGATAGTTCACACTTCAATAGTGAAGGTGAGAAATGAGCCATGCATCTGTCTTCACTTTAGATGGACAGCAGTTAGAAGTTTGGTGCTGGAAGCCCTGACTTGAGCTCAGTGTTATGCAGATGAAGGATGCCCCGTGTCTCTGCGTGGCTGCTCACAGCACACATAACGTACAACACCTGGACACTAACATGAGTTAAAACCATTGAAGTCCTCAGTGTAGAAACCTGAAGGTACCAGATGCATCCAGTGTTCAGTGTCAGGCTAAAGAAGACAGTTTACACTGTCACTGTTTTCTCTAGAGAGAAAGTTGCACTGGAGATGATAGTAAGTGTGACTTCTTCGTACCAGACATGGCTCAGGACAGCCAGTCTTTAGTAAGAGCTCCTCGTGAGGACTTCATCATCAGAGTCATTCTGCTGTCTCACTTTAATTGACTGAGTGGAAGACAGATGGCAGGAAAGTGGCTGAATTAACCTTTTCCCTGGGCTGTCGATATCCTCACTTCTAACAAATGAATGAATGAATGCAGGGAAGATGGAAACTGAGGGGAGGATAGTGATTTAATCAGGTTAGTTTTCCATTATCAATATGTCTCTAACTGTGCCGAGGGAGGACTGAATTAGTTAATGAATCAAAGAAAGAGGAGGAGGAGGGATGGAAGGAAGACGAGAGCTCAAACATGCTGAGTTGGCTTGGATCAGATGTGAGTTCATCTTGAGAAGGAAGGAAGGAAGGAAGGAAGGAAGGAAGGCATTCAGACGTTGTTTGAAGGCCTTCAGATTTGATGAAGTACTTTTTAGGATCAGATCTCTGTTGGTTGATCCCTTGTTCGCTCACTCAGACTCGTTAACGTCCGACAGGGTTCGACATGAGATCTCTACAGACTGCTGGATGAGTCAGTGACACAGTTACAGACATTTTGCTGGACGTACAGACTGTGCAGGTGTACTGAGATCAAAGGACAGAGCAGGTTGTAAAAGCCGTAAACCTGCTCTTCAAGGCGACAGGACGGTATCTTCTTACCCCAAAACCCCACCAGGCTCGTCTGCGTCTTGTTCTGGTCTGGTTTTGCTCCGTCCTCCATGAGGCCTTATGTTTTTCCTTCCTGATTAGCTGATCAGTTTCTTCTTCTGCTGCTTTAAATGTGTTTCTAACAGAATCAGACAGCCTGCGTTTCTTCTTCAGATGAACCTCTGGTCGTCCGTGGTGTTAAAAACCCTCTGACCGAGTGAAGTCTGGTCTGGTGCCCCCCCCCCCCATTAGAGAATAATACTGATGTGCTGCTGGAATAAACTACTGACAGTCTGCACGGGGGGCTTTTATTTTGAAAACTCTCTCTGCTGTTTGTCTGTCTGACTTCCTGCCGCCTCCTCTGCTCTGAGCTGCTTGCTGCGTCCGTCAGGAACAGACCAGGAGAGAGTCTTTAGTGGAGCCTCTCCCTGGATGTGAAGGGTTAACTCGAGCAGACGCCATCAAAGATCCACTCCGTCCACGGCTCCAGGAATTATGAGCCACAATAAAAGCTGCTTTATAGCCACCATCATGTTTTAAATGTACGAGAAATAAACAAAGAAAGACCAGAACCTACATGACAGGTGGGTTGTGGTAAAACACAGAGTACACACTCTGCACAGGTAGCTTCTGTCATTCTGTCATTCTGAGGCAGCTCTCAAAGGTTTACAGCCGGCGGGGGCGTCACTCTGTGTTGGCTCGTGCACGATGAAGCCGCCAAATTCAGCTTCGCCACAGACTGTTTGATCCATCTCTGTTTAGGGGGCGGCCCTCACTGCTGGGACCATTTCAGAAGCAGTCCTGTGAGTTAAAGGGATAAAGGAAGGGAGGCAGGTGTGTGTGTGTGTGTGTGTGTGTGTGCATCACCTTAATCTTTTAGGCACTGAGATGCTAATTTAAGTCTGTGTTGCCTGTCAGCTGCTATGATTTATCCATTTGATGAGCATGTGTTGGAAGAAAGAAGTCCTCAGACTGAATGAGCTCAGTTTGTCGACCATTAATGGGACTCTGATGCAGTGTGTGTGTGTGTGTGTGTGTGTGTGTGTGTGTGTGTGTGTGTGTGTGTGTGTGTGTGTGTGTGTGTGTGTGTGTGTGTGTGTGTGTGTGTGTGTGTGTGTGTGCGGTCACCATCTCTCATGCATATCTGTGTGCTGTGAGTTATGGGTTAATCTGCTCCTGCAGCCTCCTGCATTGAAAACAGCCTCACAAATCACAGACGTCCGCTCGCCTCCACACACAAACACAGGCAGGATGTTTATGTGGGATCAGAGTTCAAGTGACAATATATGTGTTAATGAGTGAGGAGAATAATGGGACAGTTCAATCAGGCTCAAACCACCACTGTAGTGCACATTTATAAGCACACTGGGTGACCGGTGCAGAGGGAAGGAAGGCCAGCAGGATCTCTGGAGACCCCGATCACTGAGCAACATTACTACTGTTACACAAATATCACGTTAGATCAGATGGATCCCTTTAAAACACCAGCGTCACACAATAACACAAACTAAAGGCAGCAGCAGAGCAGCAGCTCCTGTGTCCTGTTCTCTAAAATCCCTGTTTTAGTGAATGTAGTCTGGTGTGTGTGCTGTTTGTGGTTAAACCAAAAGGATCTTCCAGGTCTCTCTCTGTAGGGATCCTTTCCATGATGCTGTCACACACTTAGAATAACACTCTGAGCCTGTCAGTGGATCAAACAAGCTCTTTTAGTGGACCTACTGTGATCAGGTGCAGTTGTCCCAAAGGACCGTTTGGTGTCTGCTGGCTGAGGTGATCTACTGGACCAGTTCCAACACTTTTACTACCTAGCAGTCACTCAGACACCAGGATGTGGACACAGAGGACAGAGAGGGTTAAGAATATGAGCCTGATCCTTTATTCCAGTGGAACCACGATAATAAAAGTGTGCTGACCTTCATCCTTTGGCTTGTAATCCCTGGGCTTTAGTTTTATTTTAGTTTTGTTTACTCGGAGCAATTAAAGAGAAATGTTTCACGTTGAATTCCGTTAGCCTTATACGTGTATGATGTGTCAGTTTGTGTGTGTTACTGTGGAGCAGTTTAAATATAAATTGGGCCCAAAGCATCAAAGAACATGTAGAGACTTCAGAGAGCAAGTGTTTCTGTGCGCTCCATGTGTAACCCCGGAGAGACCCTCGGAGCGCTTGCCTTGCACATAAATTATAAAGAGCCTGATGCATGTGTAATTTTGTAGATTTTGTACATTTGTAATATTTTGAAAAACCACCACAGTGTGTTTTCACTCCCTGAATTATTCTTTTATTCTTTTGTGTGTAAGTGTGTTTCAGCTTACAGCAAATGAGCTGCTTCACGCTGAGCTGTGTGTGTGTGTGTGTGTGTGTGTGTGTGTGTGTGTACACACATCTGTATGCCTGCTTTTTATCTCATTTTTTTTTAAGAGTGAGTCTCTCCTCCACGACTTAAGCCCTCGTATCCCGTCTTCTCTGCTCCCTTTTCTTCTTTCCTTCCTTCCAGCATGAGTACGTTGGTGTGTTTGGTGTGTTTCCTCGGTTGTGTACGTTCAGCACGTTTATCTCCTCTCCTGACAAAACCACATTGTATTTCATTCAAAAGTATTTACTGGCTTGGCGACACCTAAATCCTCGTCTGACATTTCAATTTAAAATACAAGAAAAACAGTTCAGGCTGTCGGCCGGTGGGACGCACAGCAGTACTGTTTACACTGAAGGGGATGCTCTTCCATTTAAAAAAAAACGATGCCACCAGAAACATCCGAAAGGAGTCTTGAAACTTTGAAGCTCACACGACACCATCAGGGTCGGAGAAGGCCGAAGCAGCCGGACTTTGTTCTAGCAAACGCTCCGACAAACCGTGAAGCCATGAAAAGAGCCACAGTGAGTTCTGCTGCTCCTGCTGGTTCCTAAAATCTAGATTTAACATTACATGGAGTCATATAACGTCTTCTCTAATTCATGTGAAACCTTCATCATTTCCACATCTAATCCGTTCTCATTCCCAGGACATCGCTTTGTCGCCATCAGTATCAGACGCTCAGAGAACCAGTTTGAGCCTCCCTGATACTGCTGCAGGCGTACTGCATAAAACATGTGGTTAACACTCTGACACTGACACTGTTGGTTTAGGTTTAGGCAGAAGAATGTGGTGTTGGTGCCGTCCGGCCTCTCTTCTCTTAGTGCTGCACTGCCCTTTAGCGTCTCACGCAGCCTCTTATAGGAGGCAGACCCCGAAGCAGAGAACAGGCTGGCTGATCCATAGTCATGAGGGTCTGCAGGATCCCTCTGCTGCCTCCAGCACTTCAGCGCTTGGCTCCGCTGAAAGGTCAGACTGAGGCACCACTGCTCAGCTTGTTGCTTCTCTAATAAAATGAAGCGGGACCACAGGCGGGAGGTTTACCGTGCTCTCCGGCTCACTGAGGCCGCTGTGTGATCCCGCACTGACGCAGGACTGCTGATAGAGGTGAAAGCCAACCGGCAGGTCCATGTCAGAGCATGTACCAGAGGTTATATCGCTTCGTTTGGCAGGTAACCTAACACAGCTCACACTAATTGAAGACGGATGCTGATTTAATGGAGGACTCCTGGGCTCTATTCTTACACATTTGGGTTTGAAATGACCGCGTCACCAGAATCTTTATCTTTATTATTTGGAATCGGTCCAGTAGAGCCTTGTTTGATCCACTGACAGGCTCAGAGTGTTATTCTAAGTGTGTGACAGCATCATGGAAAGGATCCCTACAGAGAGAGACCTGGAAGATCCTTTTGGTTTAACCACAAACAGCACACACACCAGACTACATTCACTAAAACAGGGATTTTAGAGAACAGGACACAGGAGCTGCTGTCTGAACTAATGTGTTAAAACACCAAAGTCAGAGTGGATGGTCTGGCAGCTCCTGTTGCTCAGATGCAGCCGGAACAAGTCTGACGACGTGTAGAGTTTCTGTTTGGTGGTTTGCCTTGAAACCAGACTGGTTGGTGTTCAGAGACGAGTGCAGCACTTCCTTTGGAGGTCAGACATGTGAATGACGACTGCACATGGAAGTGAGGGTCATATTAACAGTGTGAAGTGTGTAAGTGTGTCACATAGTTTTCTAATACTGTTAACCCACCCACCCAACATGGACCCCTACAGAAGCCGCCCACATTGATCCTGGGTCTGTTCCAGGTTTCTTCCTGTTAAAGGGGAGCTCTTCCTGTTAAAGGGGAGCTCTTCCTGTTAAAGGGGAGTTCTTCCTCCACTGTTGATCAATATAACATCTGATGCTGCTCATGTGGGGATTCTTGAATCTTTGGTCTCTCTCTAATTAAAGAGTTTGTTCTAGACCTGCTCTTCATGGAAAGAGTCTTGAGATAACACTGTTGTGAATTGGCGCTGTATAAATAAAGATTGATTGATTGATTGATTGAACGAGGTTCCCTAACAAACCGATCTTGCTGTGGTCATCTTCAGTCTCCATCACTTAGTTAGTTATTGTGTTCGATCTAAACTAACCTGTACGAACACACTAACACAACCGATCATGACAGGTAATGATCCGTGATCTTTATGGTGGAGCGTTGCCGTAGATACCACGTTTCCAAGATGGTGCCACATTAATTCCTGTGAGAGTTGTTCACTTTGCACACGAGCTGAAAGAAGACGTGCGTGTGATGAATGGATCCTTGTAAATCACTCACTTAGTACTTCATCTCATGAGTGACGTCCACTGGTTCCTTCTTGTATTTCAAACATCAAAGTAGCGTCTCACAGTGGACGGCTGAATTAGTTTCCAAAACAGAATTCAAGATGCTGGAAGTGAAAAGTGCCAAGCGAGGAGCACTGTGAGGGGGCCAGTGAGAGGAAAAGAAGGAACCTCATCGCACACGGCGACAGAAAAGAACAGCTGGGAGTCCTGACTGTCAGAGATACGTCCACAGCAGCTGCTTTCATCTGCAGGAAGTGTGTTACTTCCACTGGTGAAAAGAAGTCGGCCCAGATGTGTCGAGGAGCTGCTGTACGTCTAAAAGCTTTCTTTTTAAAGAACTCGCTCCTTTAAAAGGATTTTAGAAATTCAAATAGACCTGCACGTCTTTGTGCCGCCAGCTGCCCCGTCCATCTCAAGTGGTCAGTCTGAAGTGTGTGTGTGTGTGTGTGTGTGTGTGTGTGTGTGTGTGTGTGTGTGTGTGTGTGTGTGTGTGTGTGTGTGTGGTTTTCAGCTCAGAACAGAAAAGTAAAGGCACAAATGAAGTCAGTAAACACTTCTGTGTGTCTGTGTCCATCACTGAATTCCTCCTCATGTCATATTTCACTGGGATTAAAGTCTCGTTACAGTTTGTTCTGCAGTTTACTTTTCTTAGGATGTGACTGCAGATACTTTTCATCAGTGCACCTTCATATTAACTGTTTTCAGCGATCAATACTGACTTCGACGTTTATTTCACTGTAAATCTTCTTTTTAAAGGAATAAATAACTTGAGTTGATGAACTACCAGAACATTACGCACGTCGTCTTTACTCTGTCGGGCCACAGAAAAGGGAAATAAAATAAATTTTCCACACTAATTCCTGTGTGAGCTCTCTGGCTGGAGCGTGTGCAGCAGCCGAAGGAAGGTCGACCAACGTTTGATCCTGTTGTGTGGAGAGACTTCAATAATTAACGAAGGCTCCTGCTGTGCAGCCTGGACACACGTTCACGCTCACTTCTCTAAGCTGAAAAACCCACCGACAGGAACAGGAACAGGAACAGTAAGGCAGCGCTGGATCTGGTTTAGATGGAGCATCGACATGTTGTGGCTCTGGGATCACCTGTCAATCAAACACTTCCTGTTTTTAGCGACGTGTCATTTGAATGTGTGTTAATGTTTTAGTGCTTTGTAACTTAAAACAAACGATGGGCCAGAAACATTTCTCCTGTTTGTTCACTACAACAGATCCTTTCCATCTTCACCACTTCACCACGTCCACCTGCTGCTCCCGGCCCGGACGAGCCGACACCGAGAACACGAATCAGCGTCTGCAGACACATCGTGTGCTTAGAATACGTGAAAATACAAAGGGAGGGATAGAAAACTAATACTTGTAGTTGGCCCCGACTGTCTGAAGCTGCTGCAGTGCAGAGTGTAATTCATGAGGGTTTCTGGAGGTGGCGCTGTGCTCGACAACCGTGTTCTCCTCTGTTCTGTCACCGGTTCTATCAGCTCCTCGCTGAGCTGTGTTCACACACACACACACACTCATATCAATACACTTAACACTTCCCACTTTTCTCTTTTTTTATTTCACCTCCCAGCAATACCCAGAATCCATTGCTGAGAAGTCAAAAGGTCACCCCGCCCGCCCATCCTTCGTGCTCACCTCCAGGGGAAAGAAGGTGTCATTTCAGCCCTGAAGAGCGCCGAGCTGCACATTAAGGACATCAAGTGAAGTTAACAGGCAGGTGCCGATGACTCCGTCGGGAAAATGGGTTTGGAAAAATTTAATTGAATTGAAAATTGCAGTTGAAGTTCTTTCATCCTGCTGGTTGTTTAACAGGAAATACCAGGAAGTGGTGGAGCGGGTTATGATGAGGTGAGCTCATCTGGAAGGAGAAGAGATAATAAATAAGCGTCACCTGTCAGGGTTCTTTATACAAGCTGGGGGGAAGAGAGAAGTGTTGCTGTCGGCTCTTCTGCTGCCGCGAATCTGATCTTTGTTGAATCTGGGTTTGGTTGTGTGTCTGTGGCAGCCCCCGCCCTGAGAGAGGGGATTAATGCCTCAGCAGTACTACTGGTGTCAGTAGGCAGCACGCAGTGCATCATGGTAAATGTAGGCACTTTCAGCAGGACTCATGCACAGAGGTAGTTATTGCTTCAATAGACTACATATATATTTAGCACTGGTGGGACATTCACAGTAAAGGGAGGAGGGAAATGTCAGTTATTTTAAAAGACAGTAGGCTGCAAATGTCTTTTTCTGACTGGTTAAAGAAAAACAACATAATAATTTCCAGTCTTGAGCGGCTCAGCGGGGGCACATCGGGGGCTCAGCGGGGGCTCAGCGGGGGCTCAGTGGGGGCTCAGTGGGGGCTCAGCAGGGGCTCAGCGGGGGCACAGCTCCAGCCATGAAACGTGGAGCGTCCCGCGGCCTCTCTGTGCAGTAAACAGCTTGGTCGCTTAATATTTGATGTGGTGTTTGTTCTGAGACACTTAAGTTGGGTTGCGGTTAGGGAGCTGGGAGAGACAAGCATGCTTTATTAAAATGCATGTTTCACATTCAACTTCCAGAAGTCGTCCGTGGCTGCTAACGACCTCTGAGCTTTGTCCTTGATGACCTCTCTGCTTGGGACGTGAACACAAGCTCTTCTGCACGTCTGCTAGCAAGATTTATCAGGACCAAACCAGGATTCTGGTCTCAGAGGTGATGGCGAACTGATCCTGCCTGATGTTTCTAGCAGTGACCCGGTAGCCACCCGGGGGCCCAGACCGCCAGCAGCCGGTCCCTCCGGCATCTCAGCTTCCTGCTACACAGGTGTTCAGTCTGAAGGTGCACTGTGCAGCTCTTAGCTCTCCTCTGACTGCTGAGCTCTGTGGAGACGTGTTAGCTGGACAGGTAGCCCACTGCTGCGCTGCTGATGTTAGTGGACCTGGATAAAGAACATTTAGCACGAGGCTTTGTTCCATTACAAAGTTGGTAATACGTGCACATGAATGATGCTCGTCATTGCTCCATGCTGTCTGTGTCCCAGCATGCCTCTGTGGCTGCTCTGCTGCTTCATAACTAAATCAACAATCAGATCATTGCTGTTATTTTACTGTTAAGTCACGTCGGCGAGTGTCCAGTAAAGTGTTGGTGCTGCAGTGCGTCTGTCACCTTCTGTCTGTAGTTCATGTGAGTGTGATGCTACGAACGGAGCTGTTGGCTCAAACAGATCTGCATGTTGGACTTGTGTGCACGTCGGGATGCTGATTAGTTAGTTAGTTAGTTAGTAGTTAGTTAAGACTGGAAATGTTCCCCTCTGATGTCTGCCTGAAGATTTGGAGACGCTCTTTTAATGTGAATTCTTGCAGTATGAGACTGTAAACTGTGTTTAGTCTTTTATTTATTTAGTTTTTTTTTAGTTTTTCACTCCGATATACAACTCATTGATGTCGTGTAGATCCAAAGTCCATAGGAGTTTTAATGTGATGAAGGCAGCCTGTGATAAATGGGTTGGTGTGCTTCATCTGCCGTCTCCAGCTCCTGCAGAGACCTCCAGAAAGGATCCGTTACCTTCGGGGCTTCTGTGATATTCACCTCAGCCTCTGTGTCACAACCTGTCTCATCATCAGAGAGCCTGTCAGACACTGATTGAAACAAACTGTGTCGTGTACAGAGGGAATATTAAGGGGACTCTCACTCACACAGATAGGACTGATTATTGTAATTATCACGTGAATAATCAGGAGAAGTTAGTTATAATGGAGACACACTGGATGCTGTATCTCATTAGTTATCTCAAAGCTTCCAGTGTTTCCAGAAACCACGACGACATCATCTAAACATATTTGGTGTGATATTTATGGATATTTGTGTTTTGTGCCAAAGCAGTTTTAAGCAGTTCATATTTGTACAGAATCCCTAGTTACTCAGAATATGTTAGTTGTTGATGCAGGAATAAGAGAAACAGCTCTTCCTTCTTTCTTTCCTCTTCTTAAAAAGAACACTGATAATATTAATTGAATAAGAACATGTGGTGGGCGTGAGCATCCAGCTGAATGCAGAAGCTGGATTCTCGCTGAGACCCTGAACGCATCAGTGCCGGTGTGCCCTTGAACAGCACAGCTCCAGTGGAGCCGGGGGGGGGGGGGGTTGAACACCGCTGTGATGTTGGTATTGGCAGCGAGGAGGCGACGCTGGTTCAGACATTAGCTCATCGGCAGCTCTCAGTGGAGCCCATTTACACCAGGATGAATTATTAAACAGACCAACTGGAGAAGTAGAAACTATTGTGGCTGCTTCTGTGTTCAGGGAGAGAAACACTCCTATGAAACACTGAACACACTGAAACAGGCAGGGAGTGAATAACCAGATCTGTGTGTGAGGGAATGAGACGTTTAACCCTTTCATGCACGAGTTATGATCCTTACCTCAGTCAGGAAGTGGTTTTGTTCATCTTAGCTATAAAGATATATTTACATGTCCAGTAGCTGAAATCTAGCCGGTGATGGATGATGGTCACTTCAGTGGACATGTGATTAATCATGATTTGGTGTATTTCCACCAACCAGCCCCTCCCCTCAAGAGTTCTGGGTAATCTGAAAAGTTCCACCTCGCTACTGGGAACTTGTCGGGGTAAAGTTTGGGGTTGAGGGTAACTTTGGTGGAATATTAACACATGTTTATTGGTAAATGAGAAAAGTTCCTGCGGTGGAAAAAGGAGCTTATTGTGTCTTTTTAGTCTTTTCAACCACTCAAAGAGCTTTAACCTGAAACCTTCATACATGCTGCTCATGCACTGATGACAGGAGCGTCCACACACACACACACACACACACACACACACACACACACACACACACACACACACACCTACTGAACCCCGACCCCTCGTCCTCTGAGCCACAGCTGTAAACACGGTGAACAGCTGTGGCAGCAGACAGTGACGAGGCCTGAACCCTCCGCTGTATCCATGGAAATGAACGAGTGTGTGTGTCATTCATACAACCTGCCTCGCTTCAGTGCACACGCACACACACACACACACACACACACACACACACACACACTCTCTCCTCCTTTGCCCTCTCCGGAGCGTTACTCTTCCTCGCTTGAATAAACCCGGTTGCTGTTGTTTGGGATTAATAGTGATGACACTCAGTGAGAGGCTGTGCTGGCTAACACTAACGCTGCCAGCCGTCACTCTGGATATTCAGCACGATGAGAGAACAATAGAGGAGAACGAGAGCAGAAAGAGACAAACAGTGGATCTGAAGCCACGTCTGTCTGCTGTGTGTGACGCTCTGTGACGGCTTCATGTCTGAAGGCTTCTCTTTGAAACACACAGAGTCCTTTAGGGCTCGAAGCTCGATGGATGCTTTTCCTCAAGAAACACTTTTAGAAGTTTGAAGTTCTGCGTGTTTTACATCCGTGTTTCCTCATAAAGAAACCTCCCTGTGGTCTGAGTCCACAGAATTGGAATACAATCAACGATATCTGCTCAGTAGAAGTGATGCAGACTGACGTTCACCACTTGAGGTCCAGATAGTCGTGTGTCGCCTGCAGGGCCGCTGCTCTGAGCGCTAGATGTGGGTGATGATGTCACATAAAGAGAAGGATAGATCATGTCAGCTGATCTATAGATCATGTCAGCTGATCTATAGATCAGGACGAAGAAGGGGGGTTATTAAATAAAGGATCTTTCACAGTTAATTATTCCCTGAGTTTCCCTGAGTTTGGTGTTTGGGAGCGGAGCTGCAGCTCATATCACAGAGGCTTATTATGGGATGGTCAATCATCCTGACACCTCAAGTATTGTTACTGTTGGCTGTGTGTGTGTGTGTGTGTGTGTGTATGTGTGTATGTGTGTGTGTGTGTGTGTGTGTGTGTGTAGAGGCTCTTATGTGGAGGACTGTGTGACCTGCACTTAGATTCAGAACAATCAAACCCAACACACACTGTACATTATTTGTTGAAACAGTGTGTGCACACATGTTTGTTTTGCTGCTTGTGTGTGTGTGTGTGTGTGTGTGTGAGTGTGTGTCCTCTCTACATGTAACCTTGAGGTGTTTTCTCAGCGTTGTCTTGCTTTCATCTCTTTAAATATTCAGTGTAAAGTTTTTCTTCCAGGCGTCCCGACAGTTCACTCCTCTGTCTGAATGCCGTCATGTTAAAAATACCCCAGCAGAGAACATACACATGGAGCTTCTCACACCTGGATACAGAAGACAGCTGTGGTTTAGGACTTCAGGCAGCCTGAAGGAGGTCAAAGATGTGATCAGATGTGAGTTGAGTTTTGAGCGGTGACTTCTGAATGTTTGGACAGGAGGACAGTGCCAGAGAAGTGGGACTCAGGGAGAGAAAGCTTTGCCGCCTGCTGATGATTTAGAGCTTTAGACAGTGAGGAGAGCAGCTCTGTGTCCAGGAGGAGCTGCAGCTGATGAGCAGGATGGGGCGAGATCATGTGATGCGGCCGGAGAGGAGGAGGCTGAGGTGGTCCAGACGAACGCACGAGCGAAAGCGCTTCAGCATCAGCTGCGGAGAGAGAATGGGACGAAGCTTAACAAACAAACACCGTCTCTCTGGTTGTCATAGCAACGACAAATAGTGTGGCCGAACCATTAAGAGCTGTTTCACGACTAGACGCTCAACTGAAGAACGCGTTTGCATCGTGTTCTTTTCCTCATGTGGAAAGTGGGCTTAGTGAAGACTCTGTGTGTGTGTGTGTGTGTGTGTGTGTGTGTGTGTGTGTGTGTGTGTGTGTGTGTGTGTGTGTGTGTGTGTGTGTGTGTAGACACGTCTTGTTTATATGGACAATAAATTGCCACCATCTATCATTGTATAAACACTTGCACATAAAAATGCATCCACTAATATACACAGAGGTCCATTACAATTAAGTGGTGAGGTATTAGAGTATCTGCACACACACACACACACACACACACACACACACACAGTGACACACACACACACACACACACACACACACACACACACACACACACTGACACACACACAGTGACACACACACAGTGACACACACACACACACAGTGACACACACACACACACACACACACACAGTGACACACACACACACACACACACACACACACACACACACACACACACTGACACACACACAGTGACACACACACACACACACACACACACACAGTGACACACACACACACACACACACACACACACACACACACAGTGACACACACACACACACACACACACACACACACTGACACACACACACACACAGTGACACACACACACACACACACACACACACACACACAGTGACACACACACACACACACACACACACACACACAGTGACAGAGGTTTAGTCCAATAAAGTCTCACTGTTGTAAAATTCTTATTGTAAACATGATAATAATAAAATATTTAAGATGATACCATCACCTACACTCCTGCATACTGTGTCGGGGGTCGGTAACACACACACACACACACACACACACACACATATAAAAGCAGCTCTGGGTTTATGAAGGTAAAGGTGATCGGAGGCCTCTGGGACATAAACAGCATTAACACAGACATGTGCACATGTTTTATGATAGACAGAATAAAGAGATGCTCCCAACACGTCTCCCGGTCGGCTGACATCTCCATGGTTACCTGATACCGTCGACAACAGGCAGAAGTCAGTCAGTGAAGAAGTTTGACCTTTTCATTCACTTCCTTCTTCTCTTCTTCGCTGGTTTCCTCCACGGTTCCTCCTCTCATCGCTCTTCTTTTCTCCTCTTCTTCCTCCTCCAACTCTGCTTACTTTGTCCTCTTATCTCCTTTAAAAGACACGTCAGTGTGTGTGTGTGTGTGTGTGTGTGTGTGTGTGTGTGTGTGTGTGTGTGTGTGTGTGTGCCTCTGTATGCATTTACCTGAATTAAAATTTTGGCATATAAACAGGATTTATAAATATTTGTGTAAGCACAAATATGCATGCATAAGCTGTGTGTGCGTGTGTGTGTGTGTGTGTGTGAGAGTCATGATTTTGCATCTACTTGCCTCATTAAAGTATTTAGTCAGGTCTTAATTTAAGCATAAGGCTGTGGGACTGTACGGAGTTAATCCTGTTTAAACACAATCTGTGTGTGTGTGTGTGTGTGTGTGTGTGTGTGTGTGTGTGTGTGTGTGCACAGATCGTTCCCAGGTTGTCAAACACTCTCTGTCCCCCCGTCAGCGTCTGATACCAACACACAAGTTAGTGTCTTTAGTGTCTGTGTGAGACGTTGGGGGCCGTCTAACTCCTGGGGAAGGATCCTCCGTCCATCAGAGGCTGGTGGGTGTGCTGCCGAGGCCCCGAGGACTCGAGGGCCTCCGGTGTGGAGTGTAAAGTCGATCGGATAAGTAGTTCTGGAGAACCCTTCTGGCAGCTCCACTGTTGTTCTCCTTGACAATGTTAGTTAGTTCAGACCGGGACGCCCGTGGTTAAAGCTCCTCATGCAACAATGGTCTGGTTATCCTGAGACAATATGGGTTGGACAGACAGGGAGCCATTAGCATCTGTGTGTGTGTGTGTGTGTGTGTGTGTGTGTGTGTGTAGGAGGAGTCTTGTTGTGTCTCTTGTGATTGGCTCTGATTGACAGCCGAGCCAATCAGAGCTTGTGTCTTTGGGGCTGAAGCTGGTGGTGCTAACGGTTCCGGGGGTTCAGATGTCTGCGGTGTGAAATATTGACCTTCCAAACACACATCAGAGGATGTGAGCGTGAAACTGGAGCTAAACTTCATCCAGCCTCTTGTTCAGAGTTGTTGCTGACTGAATTAGACATGAATCCTGCTGAACGCCGATGACACTGGAGGACACAAAGTTTTCTCATCTTCAACCCTCTCGGGACTGAAGCAGTCTGTAAATATGAAGTGTTGTTTCTCCTCTTAGTGAAGCTCTGGTCACTCATCATGAAGGTGGAGTTCATAATAATCACTCCATCATTCCTAATATTCAGGGATTAGGTCCAACCTTTCTTTTCATGTTTGCATTTCACAGATATGATATATGGTTTTTTTGTTTTGTCTTACAAACCAAGATAATCTGGATTAGAGAGAGAGAAAGCAACGTAAAGTACAATTGAGAGAAAGATGGAGAGTAAGAAAGAGAAATAAAGGAAAAAGGAAAGAGGAAAGGAAAAGACAGAGAGGAAGTGCTGCAGAGAGTTTAAACTGAGTCTCATTCTTATTTCTCACTTGACTGAACATTCAAGAGCTTCAGTATCCCTCAGCCCAGGCCTGTGTGTGTGTGGCAAAGCATCATTTCTATAGTCCTGCTCAGGGCAAGGCTCCACGAAATGAATGTAAGTCAATGTGATGTACTCTGAAGACTCTTGTAAATGTACTTGGTTACTTTCCACCACAGCAGCAGACGATCGAACCTCCAACCTTGAGGCTGCAAGACTGATTCTGAAAGGCTTTTGTACCATAAATTGTGAGACTGAGCTTGACAGAGAGTGAAGAGATGGATGCAACACACACACACACACACACACACACACACACACACACACACACACACACGTACACAGGTGAACAGGTATACAGATAAAAATGCACACTGTCTCACAGTTTTGAATGATTTCTCGAATGCCTGCAGAGAAAATACAAGTGTGTGTGTGTGAGTGTGTGTGTGTGAGTGTGTGTGTGTGTGTGTGTGTGTGTGTGTGTGTGTGTGTGTGTGTGTGTGTGTGTGTGTGTGTGTGTACATCCTCAGGCTACAGTTCCCATTAACATCCTGTATGTGCTGCAGTGTTTAACCGCCTGTAGTAGCAATCAGCTGAAATGCCAGAGTTCTTCTATCTTCCTTCTTTGCTGCTTCCTGCGGGGAGAAAGACAATCAGAAGGTGTAGAGGGAGCGATAAGGAGAGCCAGAGAACAGGTGGTCACTGTGACAGACACTGAAGTAAAAGACCGACTAATAACAGCAGTTCCTCAAATGATGGAGCAGAGAAACTGTCTGCATGGGTAGTAGTACTAAAATGACCCTGTAGACCCTGTGGACCCTGTGGACCCTGTGGACCCTGTAGACCCTGTGGACCCTGTGGACCCTGAAAAGAAAGAAGAGGAAATAAATCAAATAGTTTTTGAATAACTGTGTCGTTCAGCAGCAGTTTTCACCTTTTTCTTTAACGGTCACGTCTTGCCGTCAGGTGGGACGGATCCTGATCTGCTCAGCCGGTGTAAACACTAGAAAAGCTGCGCCGGTTAAAATAGAAACGTCTCGTCAAATTTCAAATCCCCTTATAATTTATTGATAATGGGTCCGGGTCCGTATAGGATGCCGTCTGGGTCCGGAGACCTATGCTATAGACCCTGTAGACCCTATAGACCCTGTAGACCCTGTAGACCCTGTAGACCCCTGAAGACTCTCCAGACATCAACACTATAGATGCAATCACCCCTGTTGACCCCTGTTGACCCCTGTAAACCGTGGAAACCCTGTAGACCCTGTCAGACCTGTAGACCCTGTAGACCCTGTCAGACCTGTAGACTCTGTGACCGTATAGAACCTTTCAATCCTGTGCTGTGAGCTACTGGATCCCTGAATCTCTCCTCTGGGATGAACTATCTATCTATCTATCGATCGTCATTGACCCCGTAGGTTCTGTTGACCTTTAGACCCTTTAGACCATGTAGACCCTGTCAGCCCTGTAGATCTACCTTCATTAGTAACAACACTCTGGTCGACCTGCTGTAGACCATCGATCCTTCCTAATGTCCAGGTGTCACAGTTCAGAAGAGGCAGGAGAACGGCCTGAAGGGTTGAGGCAGAGTCCAGTACAGTCCAGGACAGTCCAGGAGCAGGCAGAGTCCAGGACAGCTGGACTTTTGAGCAGCTCACCATTCACTGGTGAGTCGGTGTCAGTCAGCAGCCAGGAAAGAAGACGGCACAGAGATGTAGAGAAAGCAGCTTAACTGCTGACAGATGTTTTCTGAGGGAGGAAATAAGATGCCACCTCTGCCTTCTGTACATCGCTAACGACGAGCGAAGGCTAAAGATGACGCCCACATGTTCAGCAGTGTTTTAATGAGTTCACTTTCTGAATCTGGGTCAGTTTGGGAGGATTTGTGCCTCTGACTGGCTTCTTCTCCATGGCAACTACAGCGGCAGCCTATGAGTAATGTAGTATTTATAATACCTCATGACATCCTATACCAAAAAAAAAAAACAGTTTGTCTATGTTGAGGAACACTGAGGATTTCATTTAACAAAAGCTTTGAGCTCCAGTACTTTACAGAGCACAAACTGGAGAAGCTCGTCCCTGAATCCAGCTGCTGGTAGGAAGTCCTGACATAACAGATGTTTACATATTTACATATCAGACGTGTGGTCCAACACTTCTGAGCAGATAAAGGTTAAAGAGACGTGTGAATGTGTTTCTACTCTCTCTCATCCACTAGTCTCTATATAGAAAGTCTTAGAATATGAGCTGGGAGCTCCCATCAGCCACCTTGTCAAAAGCACCCTGTCAGGTTTTATTTGTTTGTTTGGGTCTAATTAGCACAAAATCCAGCCTCAGTTTGGTGCTCGGGTTGGTGGGATGTATTTTTAAACAAAGGAATAAATCGTGAAATAGTTCAATGACTGAAATATTACCTCCTCAGGCGTGTTATTCTCATTCTAACGTCTCGCCTGTTTCATTGAATTCACTGCAGTTTTCTTTTTCCAAACAAATTTTTCATATTGATTTTAACTAAAATATAGAAGCTCAACTGAAATGGCCTTTGACGTTCATACGCTTGGCTCTAATTCACACGAGGAGTAATCCAGCGCCTTAGAGGCCCCGTATTACATCTGAGGAGGGTTTTTATTGGGTTACTTGTCTCTCGCAATGTGAAATGTGTTCCTGGTCCTGTGTGGGATGAAACCTCAGCGGCGCTCCGTCCATCAGAGCCGGCTGTGCTGTGTCTGCAGGAGAAACAACATAATAATAAAAACAATATCTCCAAATATCATAAAATCATAGAAACGCTTAGATGCAGGCTCGGTCCACCACTCAGGGATCCTTCTGGCACAACAGCAGTCTGCTAGAAGGCCTCTGTTTTAGCTCATAGTCTTAGTTTAACTGCATCTTTTTGCTGTGAAAGTACTACTTTAACTCTGCCGGGTAGCCGTTGGTAGCTGTTGGTAGCCGTTGGTAGCTGTTGGTAGCCGTTTTGGCTTCACGAGTGATCAGCTGATCGCTCTGAAACCTGCTGGCATCTTGACCACGAGATCTTCACAGAATTGTGGAGGAAAACACACCGAGGTTGCAGAGGAAAGAAGAACCAGCGGAGGAGAGAAACCAGAAGGAGCCAACGGAGGCGTTTGGAGGAAAAGAAACATAAACCCTGTCTCTCCATCGTTACTATGGGCAACGTGAGATCTCTGGTAAACAAGATGGAGGAGCTAACAGCGTTAGCCAGGAGTCAGGTGGAGCACCAGGAGTGTAGTCTGGTGTGCTTTACGGAGACACGGCTGCATCAGGACATTCCCCACGACGATGTTTCCATCGGTGGCTTCCAAACTGTTCGGGCCGACAGGGACTGCACCAGGAGCGGTGAGCGGAGAGGAGGGGGGCTCTAGTGAACAACAGGTGGTGCAGTCCTGCTCATGTTACTATCAAGGAGCTCATCTGCAGCCCGGACACTGAACTGTCTGCTGTTGGTCTTCGTCCACGTCGCCTGCCACGGGAGTTTTCACATGTTGTCATGGTGACTGTTTACATTCCTCCTTCTGCCAACCCGACTTCAGCGTGTGACGTCATCCACTCCTCCACAGCCCAGGTACAGACTCTACACCTGAGTGCACTCACTGCTGTCTCTGTCTTCAACCATGTCACCATGACAAAGGCACTGCCCACCTTCACCCAGTACAGGAACTGTTCCACCAGAGAGGAGAGGACCCTGGACTCTGGACTGATCCACCAGAGAGGAGAGGACCCTGGACTCTGGACTGATCCACCAGAGAGGAGAGGACCCTGGACTCTGGACTGATCCACCAGAGAGGAGAGGACCCTGGACTCTGGACTGTTCCACCAGAGAGGAGAGGACCCTGGACTCTGGACTGATCCACCAGAGAGGAGAGGACCCTGGACTCTGGACTGATCCACCAGAGAGGAGAGGACCCTGGACCCTGGACTGATCCACCAGAGAGGAGAGGACCCTGGACTCTGGACTGTTCCACCAGAGAGGAGAGGACCCTGGACCCTGGACTGATCCACCAGAGAGGAGAGGACCCTGGACTCTGGACTGTTCCACCAGAGAGGAGAGGACCCTGGACTCTGGACTGATCCACCAGAGAGGAGAGGACCCTGGACTCTGGACTGATCCACCAGAGAGGAGAGGACCCTGGACCCTGGACTGATCCACCAGAGAGGAGAGGACCCTGGACTCTGGACTGATCCACCAGAGAGAGAGGACCCTGGACCTGGTTTACTTTTGGGTTTGAAGTTTATTCTTATTCTTTTGGAGCTGTTTCCCCCTGAGGATTATTAAAGTGATTCTGATATTTCTTGTGCAGTTCTGGTGAAGAAGGGGGAACGTTTGGCAGCTGGTGGGGACCAAAGCAGAGCTAATAGGAGAGTGAGTGCCGGACTTCCATTCACCATGCCGACACGAACATGACTCCTGTATAATGATGCTGCTTTAACCCGTCAGGCCGACTCAGCCGTGCAAACATCACTTCAAACGCCTTTTAAGCGGCTGTATCTATTAGCATGGCTTCTATTATATTTAATCATCTTATGTACCTGTAGACTAACAGGAGTCGTGGTCATCGTCACTAAAAGTTTACAGCTGCGATATGAAAAAAGACTTCAGAAGATATTCACAGAGTATCAAAGGATCGAGTGCAGTGAAGCTGAAACGTGCAGACGCCGGTCCAGAGCTCGGGCCGGACTGGTCCACATGAAAGAAGAGCTAAAATTAGGGAGGAATTCGAATGAGGTGCCGCGCTGACGTGAATATGAAGCAGCCGGTGAGCCGAGCATCACACGTCCCTCTGGGCTGGGCTGTGATTGGACAAGACTGCAAATGAACTGGTGAGGAGGGCGAGACGGGGGGGTCGGCTGCCGATGACAATCCACTTAGATGGACAGTGATCCGTGTGTATGTGTGTGTGTGTGTGTGTGTTAGTGTGTGTGTAGTGTGTAGCAGGGTCAGGGGACAGGGTCTACAATAGCTAAGGTCCACCATATTGGCACGTGTCCACTCTGAAAACATTTAAAACGTGACGTTCTGGCGGCGAGCGGCTTAGTGAGGGTCAGTGAAGCCTGGACTGAACTAATAACTCTGTCACCCTGTGGTCTGCACACCTGTGTGAGCAGGTAAGAAACGTTACTGGTTCCCAGAAGGCATAGCAGCAGGAACTGTCCAATCAGAGAGCTTGAGGTGGTGTTGCCGTGCTGCTAAAGGCAGGATGAAGTTACAGGCTGAGCTTCGTCTGAAGGTTTTAAAAGATGCTGCAGGTCTGATTTCAGAGTCTGGATGGAAACTCATTAAAAATGAAAACTTCTGATCAAAAGTCGACAGTGAAACATGAGGTGTCGCATCACCGGACACACTCAAACGATTCAAACGGGCATTTATAAAACTTATAATTTTTCTATTTTAATGTGAAGAAGCCGATGTGGAGTTCTCCCTCCACCTCCCTCTCTGTTTCACTGTCTCCTCTCTGCAGCTGTGGATTATGGGATCAGCGCTTAAGAGGAAATGATAAGAAGTGAATAAGGGGGGGGGGCTCAAGCACACACACACACACACACACACTGGATGTAGGTGTGAGTCTGGGGGTGTTGAATGTATCCTCCCAGAGCAGATTAAGGCCCGAGCTGCTTTGCTGCTACAATAACAAGCCCTCCTACACACCTCACATGAACAGTGATACAGTGCACACTAACAATAATGTTTTTCTTTGAAGGATAAAATGCTGAAAATGTGGTTGGAAACTGGAAATTTGGCTTTTTAACTCAGGAGCCAAATGTTAATGCTGAGCTCCAGCAGAGGAGCGTGAGCTGAAGATAAAAGGCTTCGTCTTTTGGCGTCACACTCGGGTTTATGAGCCGCGCAGCTGAAGCCGCGATCGCGGGCACGTGGGCCACACGGGTGTCTGCTCATCAGCCAGCTGCTTCCAGCGTCACAGTGCTGCGTCTAAGACAGTACATATACTCTTCATCAGCAGTAGGTGCTCTGACCTCACTGCAGGTTTAAGACCAAAGAGACCATTCACTCAATTTAAAATCTGTAAATCTCTCTGTCTGTGCAAAGGTTTGTGAAACTGCACTGACTGGATGTAAGCTCAGTTAGTGTGGTGGCAGGAGCGAGCGGAGCAACAGGACCACGAGGCGGACGAGGGTCAGGACCAGAGGGTCCAGAGTCCACAGCAGGCAGACTGACCCAGCGAGGAGCAGCAGGAATGTAGCTGCTCCACAGGAGGATGACCAGACGGGTGGAGCGGGGCTGGAGGGTGACGTGGAGCTGGGCTGCGTAGGCGGGACAGCAGCAACGTTAGCGGGATCACTTCAGAGGTCAGCGACACGGGCTGGATCGATCTGGAGGTCTGCAGGTGGAGGCGGGATGTGACAGGTGGAAACCAGAGCAGAGAGCCAGCAGCTGGAGGAGTGGACGTGGAGCACGGTGGCTCATCGGGGGGGGGCGGAACAGATGTGTGGATGGGCGGGGCAGTCAGGTGGAGGGCTGCTTCCTGTCAGGAGAGACGTCACATGTTTGACCAAACACATGAAGTCAGATGGCCAGGCTTTATCACTACACACACACACACACACACACACACACACACACACACACACACACACACACACACACACACACACTCACAGGTATATCGTTCGTAGATTTGATTGTAGATTTTAAACTGAGAGAAGGGGGGGGGTGATTTGGAGGAAGGTAGGGAGTCTGAGGGGTGAGGCAGGGAGGCCTGGATGGAGAGAAAAGAATAGAGGGGGGGGGTAATGAAGGAGGCATTGATTTTCTATAGAGGCTCTTTAATCAGAAGCTATACTGACACAGCCGGGTGTGTGTGTGTGTGTGTGTGTGTGTGTGTGTGTTTCAGTGTGTGTGTGTGTGTGTGTGTGTGTGTGTGTAGGACCAGGCTCATTCAAATGACACTTCATCTTTTTCTCTGTGGACACCTTGGGAGTGTGTGTGTGTGTGTGTGTGTGTGTGTGTGTGAGTGTGTGTGAGTGTGTGTGTGTGTGTGAGTGTGTGTGAGTGTGTGTGAGTGTGTGTGAGTGTGTGTGTGTGTGTGTGTGTGAGTGTGTGTGTGTGTGTGTGAGTGTGTGTGAGTGTGTGTGTGTGTGTGAGTGTGTGTGTGTGTGTGTGTGTGTGTGTGTGAGTGTGTGTGAGTGTGTGGGCAGGCGGTGGATAGATAGATAGATGAGGCTGCCCGGTAGATGGATGAGTGGAGCATCCAGTCGTCCATCATCTGGAGAACAAGCTAGGAAGGAAACAGTGTGATGGAGAGGAGGGGAGGGGTTAAGAGAGGGAGCAAGAGGGAGGTGAGTAAATAGGGGGAGGGGGGGAGAAAGGAAAATGAAAGCAAAATGGAAAAAGTGCAAGAAAAGAGGACATGAGACGAAGAGGGAGGATGGTGAGAGAGAGGAGGGGTGGGGAGTGAGCAGAGATAGAGGAGGGGTGAGGAAGAGTAAGGTGAGAGAGAGGAGGGGTGAGGAAGAGTAAGGTGAGAGAGAGGAGGGGTGAGGGAGAGTAAGGTGAGAGAGAGGAGGGGTGGGGAGTGAGCAGAGATAGAGGAGGGGTGAGGAAGAGTAAGGTGAGAGAGAGGAGGGGTGAGGAAGAGTAAGGTGAGAGAGAGGAGGGGTGGGGAGTGAGCAGAGATAGAGGAGGGGTGAGGAAGAGTAAGGTGAGAGAGAGGAGGGGTGAGGAAGAGTAAGGTGAGAGAGAGGAGGGGTGAGGGAGAGTAAGGTGAGAGAGAGGAGCGGTGAGGAAGAGTAAGGTGAGAGAGAGGAGGGGTGAGGAAGAGTAAGGTGAGAGAGAGGAGGGGTGGGGAGTGAGCAGAGAGAGAGGAGGGGTGAGGAAGAGTAAGGTGAGAGAGAGGAGGGGTGAGGAAGAGTAAGGTGAGAGAGAGGAGGGGTGAGGAAGAGTAAGGTGAGAGAGAGGAGGGGTGGGGAGTGAGCAGAGAGAGAGGAGGGGTGAGGAAGAGTAAGGTGAGAGAGAGGAGGGGTGGGGAGTGAGCAGAGAGAGAGGAGGGGTGAGGAAGAGTAAGGTGAGAGAGAGGAGGGGTGAGGAAGAGTAAGGTGAGAGAGAGGAGGGGTGGGGAGTGAGCAGAGAGAGAGGAGGGGTGAGGAAGAGTAAGGTGAGAGAGAGGAGGGGTGGGGAGTGAGCAGAGAGAGAGGAGGGGTGAGGAAGAGTAAGGTGAGAGAGAGGAGGGGTGGGGAGTGAGCAGAGAGAGAGGAGGGGTGAGGAAGAGTAAGGTGAGAGAGAGGAGGGGTGAGGGAGAGTAAGGTGATAGAGAGTAGGGGTGAGGAAGAGTAAGGTGAGAGAGAGGAGGGGTGAGGAAGAGTAAGGTGAGAGAGAGGAGGGGTGAGGAAGAGTAAGGTGAGAGAGAGGAGGGGTGGGGAGTGAGCAGAGAGAGAGGAGGGGTGAGGAAGAGTAAGGTGAGAGAGAGGAGGGGTGAGGAAGAGTAAGGTGAGAGAGAGGAGGGGTGAGGGAGAGTAAGGTGAGAGAGAGGAGCGGTGAGGAAGAGTAAGGTGAGAGAGAGGAGGGGTGAGGAAGAGTAAGGTGAGAGAGAGGAGGGGTGAGGAAGAGTAAGGTGAGAGAGAGGAGGGGTGAGGAAGAGTAAGGTGAGAGAGAGGAGGGGTGAGGAAGAGTAAGGTGAGAGAGAGGAGGGGTGAGGAAGAGTAAGGTGATAGAGAGTAGGGGTGAGGAAGAGTAAGGTGAGAGAGAGGAGGGGTGAGGAAGAGTAAGGTGAGAGAGAGGAGGGGTGAGGAAGAGTAAGGTGAGAGAGAGGAGGGGTGGGGAGTGAGCAGAGAGAGAGGAGGGGTGAGGAAGAGTAAGGTGAGAGAGAGGAGGGGTGAGGAAGAGTAAGGTGAGAGAGAGGAGGGGTGAGGGAGAGTAAGGTGAGAGAGAGGAGCGGTGAGGAAGAGTAAGGTGAGAGAGAGGAGGGGTGAGGAAGAGTAAGGTGAGAGAGAGTAGGGGTGAGGAAGAGTAAGGTGAGAGAGAGAGGAGGGGTGAGGAAGAGTAAGGTGAGAGAGAGGAGAGGTGAGGAAGAGTAAGGTGAGAGAGAGGAGGGGTGAGGGAGAGTAAGGTGAGAGAGAGGAGCGGTGAGGAAGAGTAAGGTGAGAGAGAGGAGGGGTGAGGAAGAGTAAGGTGAGAGAGAGTAGGGGTGAGGAAGAGTAAGGTGAGAGAGAGTAGGGGTGAGGAAGAGTAAGGTGAGAGAGAGAGGAGGGGTGAGGAAGAGTAAGCTGAGAGAGAGGAGAGGTGAGGAAGAGTAAGGAAAGAGAGAGGAGGGGTAAAAAGGAGTACGGTGAGATGGTCTGAACACAGAGGGAGGGAGGAATGAGATGAGAGGCCCTAGGGGTGAGGAGGACTCAACAAAAAGGGAGGAGGGGTGAGATGGTATGAACACAGAGGGAGGAGGAGAGAACAGAGAGGGAGGAGGGGTGAGGAGGAGAGATCCGACTGAGGGATCCACTGGATTAAAACAGAAAGACAGTTCCAACCACGAGGATCTTGTTAAACAGATTAAAGTGCTTTAATAACATTTTAGCGTAATGCACCTTTACCTCAGAGTGCTTCCTGCTGTGTGTGTGTGTGTGTGTGTGTGTGTCAGCCATGGCGTCACTCCATTCCTCCTTCACCCCACAGTGAAGCAGCTCACTCTGCAGGACTGTATAGATATAGAACATATAGATATAGAACATATAGATACAAACTATATAAATATAGAACATATACATATAGAACATATAGATATAGAATATATAGATATAGAATATACAGATATAGACTATAGATATAGAATATACAGATATAGACTATAGATATAGAATATACAGATATAGACTATAGATATAGACTATACAGATATAGACCATACAGATATAGACTATAGATATAGACTATACAGATATAGACTATACAGATATAGACTATACAGATATAGACTATAGATATAGACTATACAGATATAGACTATATATACCTGAATGTTTCCTACAGAAGAAGCAGAGGACTGAGCAGCTTCTCACCTCCTGTCAGCTGGAAACATTCATTCCTGAGGATCTGTGAAATCAGTATTTAAGTAGCGGCTGCCTTCATAAACGGTCCTCTTCTTCACTGCCAGCCTGAGCTGATGGCGGAGTGATGCCGTGATAACGGAGGAGAAAACAATGCAGTATTGATCCGTCCGTCGGCCGTCCTGGTTCCAGGAATTAATGCAGTCTAAGAGAGACTATCTGTCTCCATTACTGCCTGTTGGCCCGTGGGGCAGTGATTTATAGCCAACCTGTGGATGCAGTGGAGACGGATCGTGGAGCCCTGAGTGGGAACGGAGGAGTCTCATGGGATGAAGCCAGCAGGCCTCACCAGTTAAAGCCCTGATGTTCTCCTGGTCCCCAGAGGCTTCATCTCAATCAGACTCAGCAAACATCTTCACCACCTTCCCTCAGCGCTCCGTGCTCGTCACACGGTGACGTAGTTACTTCCTGTTTGTTCTTGGTTGTGGTTTTTTTATTTATTTATTTGTGGCGCGACAGATATGTTTTACATTCAGCAGGTTATTTTAGATTTAATGGCACGATGATACTTGGGAAGTTAGTCACACTTGAATAGAGCTGCTCCGCTATGACTGGGTCAAACAAAGGACTTCTACTGTCAACATCTCTCAGCTTTAGTTGATGTATTGTTTTCAGTCTGCAGAAGCACTCTGGTTAGATCTCGGCACCACAGCTACCTGGTTAGGTTCAGGAGAAGGTGCTTTCACATGGGACGTGATCAGAAAGGCCTGAAGGCATCAAAGTGTGACACAGATATAAAGGCAGGGTGCACTGCACACACAGAATCCCCTTTCCAACACACACCGGGGTGTAAATAGCTGCATCGGCTGCTTTTTGGCTACTAACACCTGCGTGCAGATAGCATTGTTAGGTCCTGACACCGTGAAGCCTCCATTATTGAATCCAGTTACTGCCGTGACTGTATTAATGTAAAACAGTCACTTCAGGTCAAAATGGTGCCGTCATGGGTCGGTTTGCTGGAGTCCTGTTTACTGCTGTTGCAGGACTGGATCGTGGTCCTCTGAGGCCCAGAGATGGAGATATTTCCATATTTTTCACGTTTATGTACTGCACTCATGCTTCAGAAATGTTCATACCTGGCTCCTCAGAAAAAAAAACTACTGCTGATGTCATTGTTTAGACTTTCATCAAGGGAATCCATGGTGATGATAACTTCAAGTTTGGTCAACCTAAGCAGTAAAGTAAACTGATTTCTGTCAACAAGCTGAATCACTTGGGCAGCTCGCTAAAATAAAGGGACAGCTAGTCACAATAAGTCAAATGGCAAACTGCTTGCTGTAATGTGACCTTTAAACTCTCTGAGTGAACTCACCTGCTGGTGAATATTTTATCATGTCACAAGATATTGTAGCGCCCCAACTGGACAGGTGTTATGTTCAGCGTGGTCACTGCGAGGGCCCCTGGACCCCCGGGTGGGTGCCGAGGGGTCTGGGCACCAGCGGTGGTCAGGGTGCCCTCACAGTGGAAGTGCTGAGAGAACATTCGGAGCGGCCACCCTCCGGTCCCCACGCCAAGCCCCACAGACTGAGCCACAGTTGGTGAAAGGACTGAAGTGGATGTCTGTGTGTTTATTCCAGCGCAGCTTCATGTGTGATGACGCTGTAAATCAAAGAAGTGCCAATAGTGAGGAAATCACTGAAATAGGATTAGAGTGTAAAAGTAAAGCCTCAAGCTGCTTTTCCATTGTTAAATGTCCATTATCACTGCGATGTTCAAAGCAGTCCGCCAGTCGTTTAGTGATGAAAGGCTGTAATGCACTTTTTGTGGAGATCACTTTGCCTGGAGGAAGAAAACAAAGCACCAAACAACAGAACGGACCCAGAAATGAAAGGTACATTTAGATGAGTGAGAGAGTGACGCTCAAGTGGAGCTTTGCCTTAATGTGCTGAAATGAGTCACAGAAGCCAAATAAGAGCTGAGACTGTGGAGCCTTTGAAGAAGGAAAGAGTCCTACTGATTTTAAAAATGCTGATTTGTCTGAAATGGGACTGGAAGTGGTGACGGTGTGACTTAGTGTGAGATAAACATGTCTGGTCCTCCTCTGTTTGCTGGTGTGAGACATTAGACTGTGAAGGTGAAGGTAATGATGGAGAAGGACACGTAGATAAAGCAAATGTTGTCGTTTTAAATCAAACAGCTCTCGTGTGGAAGCATGTGTACGTGTTTGGGCCGTCATCATCCACCTGGGGAGCTCCTGAAAGGTGTGCTGGTAGTTTTATAGATGATAAGATGCTTTTAGCGCCGAGACTGAGACCAGCGGACTAGTTAGAGGACAGCTCTTGTCTTGAATACACTTACAGTAGTTTTATCGTAGTCCGGTTAAAGCCTCTATAGAGACCCATGCTACTACAAACTGTTACCATAGTAACTCTCCTCCCTCCCTCCCTCCCTCCCTCCCTCTCTCTCGCTCTGGACTCTAAAGCCACATTTCTCTGCTCACTTCATCAAATCTCAGTGATCATACATGAATACGAGTCCAACTGGCAGCTCTTGGTTTGCTCTGCACCCATCTGCCAGAGAGAGAGAGAGAGAGAGAGAGAGGGGAGAGAGGTGAGGCGAGGTCAGGGGGGGGAGCAGAACAGGACTGTAGACACTGAACCGCCTGCTGTTACAGTCAGTCAGTGAGAATAATCCACTCCAGTCAATGAATGTAACCTGTTCTAACTGATGCATGTCATCTGTTCTCATGGATTCATTTATTATATTTGTTGAAATTCAGCTTGACAGCAATCAATAAATCACAGTCCCAGTCCTGGAATAAAGCTGCCTGTCTACCTACGTACCTGTCTGCCTGCACCTGAGCGGACTCTTTCACAGGGCTAACGCTAGCCAGCTAGTCGAGTGGCAGAGAAAGTGCAGCCAAAGTTTGAGCCTGGGCTCAGCGACAGACTTTAGAGGGGGGGTGGGTACAGCTCTGCCTTTAATCTACTGTAATGAGTCGATTTAATATATTCTAATCAATTCATATGAAATGATGTAAATATACTTTTAATAAGAATACTTTTCTGTTTGTCGTTTTTAGAAATGAAAAACTAATATATTCATATTCTACTAGTTTATTCACACACACACACACACACACACACACACACACTCCCTCTGTCTCTCGCTCTCATTTCCTCGGAGATGAAAATGGTTCCCCTGTTGTACCACATTTGTCCAGGTCTGTCCTGTTATCTCTGCCAAACACATTGACTCTCTCTTCCTTTCTTTCCTTCTTTCGGTCTTTCTTCCCGTCTCCCGCTCTCTCTCTGTCTCAAATTCAAATTCAGATTTGCTTTATCGGCGTGAATGTTACAACAACAGCACTGCCAGAGCATCAAGAATCGATTAACCAAAATAAACACGTTCCATAAATTAAACCAAGAAAACAGTGTGTGTGTGTGTGTGTGTGTGTGTGTTGTTAAAGCACTAATAATACCAATAATAATCATGATCACCGTGAACGTCAGTGGTTCCAGTTTTAATGTAAATAAACGACAGCATAATTCACTTCATCACTGAGTTGTCAGTTTCCATCTTCCCCTGGTTGAGCTTCACATTAGTGGTTTCTTTCCATCAGGGTGTATTCTGGTTATATTATGGAAATGTTTGGTGCTTTATACTTGAGGTCAGAATCAGAATCAGTGTGTGGGTGGTGGTCAGGCCTGATGTGTGTGGGTGGTGGTCCGGCCTGATGTGCGTGGGTGGTGGTCAGGTCTGAGGTGTGTGGGTGGTGGTCAGGCCTGATGTGTGTGGGTGGTGGTCAGGCCTGATGTGTGTGGGTGGTGGTCAGGCCTGATGTGTGTGGGTGGTGGTCAGGCCTGATGTGTGTGGGTGGTGGTCAGGCCTGATGTGTGTGGGTGGTGGTCAGGCCTGATGTGTGTGGGTGGTGGTCAGGTCTGAGGTGTGTGGGTGGTGGTCAGGCCTGAGGTGTGTGGGTGGTGGTCCGGCCTGATGTGTGTGGGTGGTGGTCAGGCCTGATGTGTGTGGGTGGTGGTCAGGTCTGAGGTGTGTGGGTGGTGGTCAGGCCTGATATGTGTGGGTGGTGGTCAGGCCTGAGGTGCGTGGGTGGTGGTCAGGCCTGAGGTGCGTGGGTGGTGGTCAGGCCTGAGGTGTGTGGGTGGTGGTCAGGCCTGAGGTGTGTGGGTGGTGGTCAGGCCTGAGGTGTGTGGGTGGTGGTCAGGCCTGATGTGTGTGGGTGGTGGTCAGGCCTGAGGTGTGTGGGTGGTGGTCCGGCCTGATGAGTCTGTAGCTCCTGCCAGACGGTAGCAGAGTGAAGAGGTGGTGAGTTCTGTCCTTGATGGTGTTGCTGGCTGAAGGTGTTATCCAGTGTGGGTAGTGGGAGTCCAGTGATTGACAGGTGAGAAGGGCGGTGTTGGTCTCAGGGTTTGTGCGGTGGTATCCACCATCACTGACCTCGGTCTTTTTAAACCAAAACTCAAAACCTCCCTGTTCAGAAAGGCTTTTAATACCTAGTTGTATGTGACATTTTATTTCATCTTATCCTGTCTTTTATTTTAGTTTGTTCACGTTTAGATGAAGATTTTTATCGTCTATTTTACTGCTGTTTTAAGTCATGTTTCTGTTTTATCTGTGAAGCACTTTGGTCACCCTTTGGGCTGTTGGAAAGAGCTATATCAATAAACTTTGATTGATTGATTGATTGATTGATTGATTGATCTTGAGGCTGCAGAAAGCGATGGCACCACTGACCAACAAAGACCTGGTCTAAAGTCAATGGTGCAGCAGTTTCCTGCTATTTTATGACCTGATGCAGGACTCTTCAGGCCTTCAGGCCTTCAGGGTGCTCAGAGTCTCAGCTTTTCAACCTTATAATCCCCCCCATCGCTCCAGAGGGTCCTTGTCCTCCTTGTGGTGGTCAAGGAGTCTGATTTTCTGTCCCTTGAAGTTTTGCTTTTAGCAGCTTCAGTTGTTTCAGAGCGTTGAGCCGTCCTGTTCCTGGACCTGTGTGCTGCGTTAAAGCAGGGACATATTCTAAACAGCATCAGTCATAATACTGAAAACATGATATGCAGCTGGATATTGCAGAGAAGTTGCTTTGGATTGCGATAGACTGGTGTTTGTCCTTCACCCTCCCCCTGCAGATGGAAGGATACGTAATGAATAGTGATTATTAGTGCTGCTGCTAATACCAACTAGGACTACCATTAATGTTTTTATCCTTTTATTCTTTTATCGGCATCGAGCTCCAGATGTTTGGGTCATGAATCCTACAAGCTGGACAGAATTACGTGTGACAGATGAAGTTCCCTCTTCAGGTTTGGTCATGTGATGTGAAGTTGTTCTGATTTGATGTCATTAGTACACTGTGGAGCTTTTTCTATGCTTTTAGATAGATTTTATTATACGCGTGAACATTTACACATCATCAACACGACCAGCATGCTTCAGTGCTCCAGAGAGACTAATCCTCCTTATTCGATTGGTTAAAGGGAGCAGATGACACACTGTAACTCTGTGGACGTAGAAACTACAGATTATAAACAGTTCATGAAGTGTTAATCTTCACTGAGACTAAATCTGTGTGAGCTGTGGAGACCTGGTGCTACTGGACCGATTCAACCTCTGCTGACTCTCTGCAGGACGCTGGTGTAGAAATGATCCTCGGCTGCATGACGGCGAACAAGTTGACACAAGTTTCAGTCACTGGCTCCTTGTTTTCACCAGCTGTTCCACAGATCAACAGATGATGCAGCGATACGACGGAGAAGCAGAAGACTGGTTTCAAATAATCGTGGATGTAAACAATCTGGATTTAAAATGCATCAAACAGATCAGATTAGTAAATGTTTTATGAAGAAGGAAGTTCATTCGACACGCTCGCTGGCGCTGCAGAGCTGCTTCTACAGTCTTTAGGCCATAAAAACCCTCCAGTCTGTCGGAGGATCACAAAACCAAATCCACCACTTTTCTTAGGACTCGTTCCCGAACCCCAGGTAACACAAATCCCCACGCTGCTTGGGAAGTCATCTGGAAAAGTGTCATCACACCAGTATTCAGGCTTTAGGACGGATGACAGGCTTCCTCTCAAACCGCACGCTGAAACTAAGAAAAGGTTTTTATTTTTTGGTTCCTCGTGTTCTTCCCTTCGTCGTGGACTGCAGTGAACTCATCGTCGTACGCTGGCTGTCACTAATCTACCTGGACGACATCAGCAAGAGCCGATCCAGGAGCTGCAGGTCACTGGATGAGGCTTGTTCCCATCGTCAGCTCAGACCAGAGAAAGTGAAACTTGTTCTCTGTCTAATGCAAACCTCTGAGGACGCAGGGCAGCAGCTATCTTACAGTTTTAAAGGTCAGCGCTGTATGAGAATATATATTACATCAGTGTTGTTTGCTGAGGGAATATTGACTTCAAGCCCACAAGGATTCGTTCCATCCCAGATTTAGCAGCTTGTGTTGTAAGTGAAGTTTGTGGAACGACTCTAATCCCACAGCGGCGGCTGTTTATTATGATGGAGAGTTTCTCCTCGCCGCTCGACTGACCTTCCTTCGCTGAGGGTCCAGTCACTCTTCGCCTCCCAGCCTCCGATGTTCTTCACATTATCAGCTCCCCGCTGAGCCACAGCTCTCCCCCCTCCTCCCCCAAATCCCCCCCCGACAGCCCTCCCTCATCTTTTCTTCTCTCCCAGCGTTTGGTGCCACCGTTACTGATTGTTGATCATTCGAGGGGCTCTTACACAGAAATGATTCCACTTCTTTCTTATGAAGGACCTCTGATGTGAAGGCTGTCAATCAAAGTGACAGAGTTTAAAAAGATGTGCAGGGTGACGGCACAAATATCCTTCCGCCTCCCCCACCTCAGGAGGAGCTGAGCAACAGTTCCCCCAGGATGACAGAGATGGACATCATGCTGCTGCTGATGTGAAGTAGATAAATATAACACACACACGGGGGGGGACACAAACGCACTGCTTTGACTCTTGTTCCTGAAACTAAGGTGTGTTTGTATCTACTTCTTGGAATAGTTTTAAAAATCTGCTATTTCATTCACTGAAGTTCTTTTGTGAACATTTCAGGTGTGACAGAAGGGAAACATGTGGAAAAAGTCACAATAAACCGTGAGGAGAAAGAAGCTGCTGCACAGAGCTGCCAGCCTGTCTGTCTGTCTGTCTGTCTGTCTGCCTGTCTGTCTGTCTGTCTGTCTCCTTTTTCATTAGCACGTGTGTCTGCAGCAGCTGTCCAGTTTTTATTGTTTAAATTGTGTTTTCTGCTGCTGAATTTTCTCAGAACTCTCCGTCTGTTTGAATCACGATTCTTAATTTTCAGTTTTATTATGAGTTTGATTCGATTTGTCTCTTTTCTGGTTTGTTCTGAGGAATCAGATGTGCACACATGCTGTGAAGTCCTGTGTCCTGAAGAATCCTAAAAAATGTCTTTAATTTCACTGCAGACTTCCTCAGTGTGACGTTCACTCTGCTCACGTGTGCCAGAGTCATAACTGTGATTTTCTAACGACACCTGAGGACAGATTTGGATAATCTGTATAATCACAGAGCAGTCCCTGAGGGGGGGGTGGCTTTAATTGCTAATCTTTCAGACACAGAGTCACAGAGAGGCTGTGTGTGTGTGTGTGTGTGTGTGTGTGTGTGTGTGTGTGTGTGTGTGTTAGTTCAATTTAAAACTCAGGAAATAAAGCTCATTTGAGTGTAAAGCTGAGCCGGTCTAAAGCAGGACTCAGAAAGTAGAATGTTAATGGATGTGAATCGTTAAACCTGGAGAGCTTATCTGAATGCTAATCACACACACACACACACACACACACACACAGCCCAGAGTACAATTATCCGAGGTGTGATTTGGGCCGTCGTCATTGATCGGAGCTGGACGGAGCTCGAGGTCGGCCTCAGCAGGGTTCTGGTGATTTGCTGAAGGGCCCGTTAGCAGCACAGACGTCTGGTTGTGTAACACGTCTGTGGTCAGACCTCCTCCTCTTCTTCTTCTTCTTCTATTAAACCTACGTTGTTTTCCAAATTGATTTTTGCAGAATAAATCTTACCAAATTTATTCAGTTTCCACAAAAACATTGATGTCAATTTAGCAACATTTCCCCACTAAAGTACAAAGTACTTTTAGTTTGAGTAACTTTTGTTAAGGAACCCAAAGGTCCCTTCAGGCCGTTGTTGTCTTAATGATTCAGTCCGCTGACGTGTGAAGAGAGCAGCTGTGGCTGACTGAGCTGGAGAGCGAATGGAGAAAGGGAGCATCAGTAGCCAGAGAGCACGGCAGGAAGTCAGACAGCTTGAATGTTATTGTCCGATTGTTTCGTGGAGGTTAACTTCTAAAGCACGTCGACACAACGAGAACACGAGGCCCAGATCCTCCTCCAAACCAGCCGCTCTTTATGACCACGTGTGCAGGCGGTCGGGACTCTAACTGACCCTCAGCCTCTTAATATAGATCACATAGACACACACATGATAGATGTTACAGCAGCACTGTTCACTCTGGATGCAGATTTAACTCCAGAGATGGTTTCGGTCACTGGCTCCTTGTTTTCACCAGCTGTTCCACAGATCAACAGATGATGCAGCGATACGACGGAGAAGCAGAAGACTGGTTTCAAATAACCGTGGATGTAAACAATCTGGATTTAAAATGCATCAAACAGATCGGATGTGCAAATGTTTTATGAAGAAGGAAATTCATTCAACACGCTCGTCAGATCTCGGTTACACACACTGTTTTGTTTGTTTACAAGAAAACTCCACAGGGCGTCTTTAAGCTGCTTCTACAGTCTTTAGGCCATAAAAACCCTCCAGTCTGTCGGAGGATCACAAAACCAAATCCTCCACTTTCCTTAGGACTCGTTCCCGAACCCCAGGTAACACAAATCCCCACGCTGCTTGGGAAGTCATCTGGAAAAGTGTCATCACACCAGTATTCAGGCTTTAGGACGGATGACAGGCTTCCTCTCAAACCGCACGCTGAAACTAAGAAAAGGTTTTTATTTTTTGGTTCCTCGTGTTCTTCCCTTCGTCGTGGACTGCAGTGAACTCATCGTCGTACGCTGGCTGTCACTAAATCTACCTGGACAACATCATTTGTGTGTCCGAGGCCATGCTGGGTGAAGTGTTTGTGTGATCTTGCACTGAGCCGAGGACACGAGTCTTCTCCTACAGCTCAACGAAGAGGAAACCGGAAACAGTCAAAGTCATGTTAAAGCCTGTGTGACTGAGACAAGCACCTGCAGTGTGTTTGATGTCTGCGTTTCTTATCTGCTGGGTTTTATTTCTCACTGGAGCTAGTGTGCCGTCTTGGCCAAGTCTCCCTGAAAAGAGATTTCAACCTCAAGGTTAAATAAGTAATAAGATTAATAAGAAAATGTGGCTTAAGTCTCTCAGTTCGAGTCCAAATTAAGTCCGAAGTCTTCAGTCTTTCAGGCTGCTGGTGACATTCGAACATTCAAAGTTTTTCTTCTTATTGAATGAGATCTCATGTAAGTCAGGTCCACGTCACATCCTCCCTGGAGTGAATTCAGTGTTTTCCAGAGGAGGAGGCAGAGATGGAGGAGATGGAGCATTAAGCTCATCATGTCTTCTGTCAGTATTCAAACTACTGGCTTATTTCTGTCTTAAAGGTATCAGCTCCACTTACCGAGATCAAATACATAAAACACATTTGAAACTTTCAGGAGAGTTAACCTTTTGAACATGTCCACGATGAGGTCAGAACCTGGATCACAGCGACTGATTTAGCTCCACTTTTAGGGGTCACAAGGCAAAAACTTCCTCTTCTTCCCTCCCTCCTCTCCTCCCTCCTCCCTCCTCTCCTCCCTCCTCTCCTCCCTCCTCCCTCCTCCCTCCTCAGCCTGTGTTCATTAGTTGTATGGGTGGAGGGAATCGGCACACAGTGAGGACGGGGATACAAACTGTATTTGGTTTTCAAATCCTGATCGATGAGGTTGAATCAGCGGTGGTTCGGCCCCATCGGAGCCAACTTGGTGCTTGTTGTTCTTTTTCTTCTTTTCTTTAAGTACGGAGGAAGTCAGTTCTTTAGTACTGACACTAACTGGCTCTGGGGGAGGAACACTCAATAGTGGGGGGGTTTATCGTTGTTCCACCTCTGAACTGGCAGCTGAGGAGCGAACAGAGCTGATTCCAGGTCAGGACGGGACGCTGCTAGACGCTGACGTTGTTGACATGCCGTCTGAAATCAGTGAGTGGGGGCGACATTAGATCCACCTCAGAGGTCCTCAGCCTGCCAGACTGGAGCTTCTGCTAGAATAACAATGATTCTTCAGGAGGTGCAGTGACGGCATGACTTGATGGCTCCTGTGTCCGACCCATCCAGAAGCTCGTGGTGCCTTCATGTGGTTCGTTTGTGGGGTGAAAGTAAAACAAAGAGTGATTCCAGCAGCTGTAAGGAGCAGCGTGACTCCAGAATAAGACTCATTCAGCACCATGACAGGCATCTTCCTTCAGTTCTGGGTCTATTTCATGATAAAGTCCCATTATATTTGTTACTTAGGGGCAGTTTCACACATGTAAGCTGACTTTACTCATTCCACAAGAAGAACTCCCACTGTCTGGTTACAGAAGCACCACCTGTGTCTCTGAACACCTGTGTGGAAATGACCGGGTTAACTTGGCTTCAGTTAGGAGCTCGTGTTTCGTCGCAGCTTCCCTCCGTTCCCTGTCTTTTGTGACTAACACCAGTTATCTCCTCTGTCACTCTCCTCAGATCTCCATCCGCTCGTTCAGCGCTTCCCTTCGCTCGTCCGTCCAGCATGTCGCTGAAGGTCCAGACCAGTAATGTGACCAACAAGACGGATCCAAAGTCCATCAACTCTCGGGTGTTTATCGGCAACCTGAACACAGCGGTGGTGAAGAAGTCCGACGTGGAGAGCATCTTCTCCAAGTATGGCCGGGTGCTGGGCTGCTCCGTGCACAAGGGCTACGCCTTCGTCCAGTACGCCAGCGAGAGGCACGCCAGGGGGGCTGTGATCGGGGAGAACAGCAGGGTGCTGGCCGGGCAGACGCTGGGTGAGTCCACCTTATCTCTGTATCTACAAAAACATGGCGGCCAGAGCATCTGTGGAGGATAGCTGAGACTGTGAGGGACTTTGAAGGGGGGGGGCAGAAAAGCTCTGAATTGTAAAAGCCCTTAAAAACAAATAAAGGAACCTTGAAGTCGGCGGTGCCTTTGTCAGGCTGCCGGTCCTCTGCACCAGCTGCAGGGAGACGAGGAGGACTGGCCGACACCCAGGAGCAGGAGGAGGAGGCCCTGAGGAGAGCGACGGCCTTCGTGTCGCTGAGACAGAGGACGGACTGAACTGTGGAGACGTTCCCTCGTGGAAACAAGCTGCTTTTCAGCACAGAGTCGACCTGTTTGTCAAACTTTAGTGCCAAGTCGAAAAAAAAGTCTCAGAGGTTCCAGGTCCATGGACCATAAAACACTAATACTTCCCCAACTGAGACCTGATGCTGCCTTTGATTACAGATCTATATACACAAGATCAGTGAGCCACAACGACAGCCTGTGTGTGTGTGTGTGTGTCTGTGTGTGTGTGTGTGTGTGTGTGTGTCTCTGTGTGTGTGTGTGTGTGTGTGTGTGTGTCTGTGTGTGTGTGTGTCTGTCTGTGTGTGTGTGTGTGTGTGTGTGTGTGTGTCTCTGTGTGTGTGTGTGTGTGTGTCTGTGTGTGTGTGTGTGTGTGTGTGTGTGTGTCTGTGTGTGTGTGTGTGTGTTCAGGCGTGTGTGTGTGTGTGTGTGTTCAGGTGTGTGTGTGTGTGTGTGTGTCTGTGTGTGTGTGTGTGTGTGTGTGTGTGTGTGTTCAGGTGTGTGTGTGTGTGTGTGTGTGTGTGTGTGTGTGTGTGTGTGTGTGTGTGTGTTCAGGTGTGTGTGTGTGTGTGTGTGTGTGTTCAGGTGTCTGTGTGTGTGTGTGTGTGTGTGTGTGTGTGTGTGTGTGTGTGTGTGTGTGTGTGTGTGTTCAGGTGTGTGTGTGTGTGTGTGTGTGTGTGTGTGTGTGTTCAGGTGTCTGTGTGTGTGTGTGTGTGTGTGTGTGTGTCTGTGTGTGTGTGTGTGTGTGTGTGTCTGTGTGTGTGTGTGTGTGTCTGTGTGTGTATTTGAAATGGTGGTTAAGAACTCTGACCACTACACACACACACTCACACACACACACACACACACACACACACACATACACACACACACACACTGACACACACACACACACACACACGCTGACACACACACACACACACACACACACACACACATACACACACACACACACTGACACACACACACACACACACACGCTGACACACACACACACACACATACACACACACACACACTCTCTCCCTTCACGGTGAAGTTAACAGGATTGAATCTGTGGCTGCTGAAAACTCACTTTCTGTCCATCCATCCTTTTATCATCCTCCCTCCGTCCTCTGCTTCTCCTCATCTTCATCTTCATCACCACACAGACATGAAGTCCACCATCATCATCATCATCATCATCATCATCATCATCATCATCATCATCCTTTGACTCTACTTTGCTGTGAAGAGCTTCTCTGTTTGTCTTTGGATGGAATGAGGAGATAACGAATGTTAAAGTGCTGGTCGGCCCTTCAGCAGGACTGTAACCATAGAAACATCTGGATGGAGCTGAGGCTGGACACACTACAGCACAGCTCACACGCCTGCAGCATCCAGATGAGTCCGGCTGACCGCTCAGCCTCACACTGCTGTTTTCTGCTCCTCACATGAACTCTGACTGGCTGCTGCAAACTTTCTGTCTTCTGCATCAACAGCTACGTCGTGCTTCTGTTTGCTCTCCAGATGGTCGACAGCTCTCCTCATGACGTGTCCTGTTCTTACGTCAGATCTTTGCATCTCTGAACATTTATTTCTTTTACTTTCTTTCCTCATCTCTGTCGCTGTGCTGCTCGGTGGAGATCTAACTGAGAGAAGATGCTCTATGACGGCTCAACAGCTTCCTCTGGTGGGGGTAGTGAGGCAGCACACCCTCCACCTGCAGGGCCTCCACCTTCTCTCGCTCAAACAGATATTTCATGGAGGCTTTGGGGTCAAACTGTACGAAGGTTAAAAGAGTTCTTGGCTGATTTCTTGAGTCAGACTCTCCTCTGCTCGTTTATCTTTTTCAGATATCAACATGGCAGGAGAGCCGAGGCCGAACAGACCCAAAGTCCTGAAGCGATCGGCAGCTTCTCTCTACAGGTAACCTGACATTTAAAGGACTAACATGTGAAACCATGAAGACAAATACAAGAGTGAGATCTAAACACGTATTCAGACTTTTCCTCACAGGAGGACAGTGTTTCTCAAAGATATTTTTATTGAATTTTTCCACAAATGTATATAAATATATATACAGATATAAAGTGATGACAGGAAGTTTGTCAAAAACATAGTCAACTCAAAGAAAGAAAGATAATCCTGTCTATGCTCAGTAGGGAGAGATTAAAAACAGAACACAGAACAAAAGAACCTTATTTAACCCCCCCACATCATTTCCAAGCCAGATTTTTTACATAAAATAATCAACAGGACAAGTTCATCAATTGTGCTTAATTCCTGGAGATATACAGGTAACAGCTGGATGTCTGGTTCCAATCTAAGAAGGTAAAAAGTGAATAAGTAATAATAATCATAATAATAATAATAGTAAATAAATGAACTAGGGTTTATCGTTTTGATCTAATGATAATTCATGTCTCGCTAAAGGAAATCAAGCTCTTACTTCTTAAGGAAAAACAGTAATATGACATGTTGCTTCAGTAAAAAGTAGAGAAGAATCAACATGAAGAGACACTAAGAAGTACGTCAGAATAATACAGATTATTTATTTAGAACTATTGCTGCAATAATCTAGATATTCTATCTATTACTTTACATCCTGCTGGGTAGCTGATGACCCCCCCCCCCCCCCCCACCATTATAAACCCTTAATGATGTAAATTATCATTATATTTGTGATGTGCAGAGGTTCCTGAAGGCATCGAGCACCATCAGCTGTAAAAGCTAAAGTATGAACTGAAAGTGGCCACAAGCTCTGCAGAGCTGCACAGGTGGCTGATGGTTCCTCCTCAGTGACACGCTACTGAGTGATTTCATTCAATTTGATCAGTTTTAAAACCAAACACATGATTAATGCAGGTTTTAGTATTTATCTCCAGGTCTTTTACAGTTTTCAGCGTCCTGTTTGCTCTGCCGTCGCCAGGACCTGTGCGCTCAGAGTTCATGCAGCTAACAGCAACTGTAAAATGTGTCAGTGAACGTTAAACGTGCTGCACATCATTCTGGAGAATTCGGTTTGTGCTGCCAGGTCTTTTGTCTTTCTGTCTCTGGGGTTCACATGAAGTATTTTGCGGTTTCCTTGTGTCTCCCACGCTGTTCATAATTACTGACTTTTTTATGCATTTCATTTTTTCGCTTGTATATTCAGCCGTAAACTGCAGCGTTTGTTCCCATGTGTTGTTTTAAATGTGGTTTCATGTCTGTGTTATGAAAAGCACTCTATACGGTCTTCATATCTCTCTCATATGATCTGTTGTGCTTCTCCCCAGCGGCTACGACTTCGACTACGATTTCTACAGAGAGGACTTCTACGACAGGTAAGAGGAAGGATGCTGCACCGCCAACATCTTCTGCCCCCTAGAGCCCCCTGGGCTGCCGGCCAGGTTTGAACATATGGACTCTTGGCTTCAGCGTTCACAGCTATCAGCTCCGAGGCCTAATGCTCTTCGGAGGCCCGATGTGAGTGAAACATGCCTCTGTGGAGCCTTAACAGTGGAGAAAATGTGATGTTTGCAGCACTGCACTGGACGGCTGCTGGAGAATATCAGCAGGGACACAAAACACTGGACCCTCGGGAGAAGTGGAGCACGTTTCACCACATGTGACGGATGCCAGCAAGTCCCAGAATTCAGCCACATGAGGAGAAACTGGAGATGATCCAAAGTTTAGCTTGAACTAAGTTTTACTGCATTCTTCTTAAAGTTGCTTGGGGGTATGAGAGAACACCTTTCTGAGCCTGTCATGGTGTTTCAGGGGGTTTGAGGGCCGGTGATGAAGGAGAGGGCAGATGAGGTGATGCACAGGGAGCCGCACACACATAATGAGGGGAGTGTTGGACTCTGCTTCAGCTGCAAGAGGAAGGATACCAAGACAGTGGATGGATGGTTGTGTTATTGTCAGGTGAACCAGGGATGGAGCACCAGCTGTGGCTTTGCAGGTGTGAGTGTCTCGTAACAATGAAGGATTTTCTCTCCAGTTCGTCTGCTGTTACCGGACTGGCTGAGAACAAAGATCAGGACGCTAGCGGCTCCAAACATGATATTATGACATGTTGCTCTTAACTAATACACGTTAGATCCAGGGTTGTCGGCACAGGCTGCTTGTGTGGAGACTTTTTAATCTGCCAGATTGTCTCGTGGAGATAAAAGTCGGATCGGCCCACATAAAATCAAACCAGGTGAAGCTTGTAACCTGGAAACCAACCAAACCTAGTCAGCAGCTGTTTTATTATTGAGAGAATGTGCAGATTTCAGTATGCTGGGGGTTTCATGTCCAGAGAAACGTGCCGCTCCACTCTTTACTTTTCAGATTAGATGCACTGACCGTGAACATACTAGAGAATACTTCAACTTAAACCTTATAAACTTTTATAGACCATGATACGTTTAAACCAGTGGACTAAATGTAATCTGGACAACTTGGGTGAAGATTTAGCCTTCATGAACATGACTGATGTTGATGAGCTGTGGAGGATCTCAGGTCTGTACAGTAATCAGTTAGTAAGGAATCGATCTGCCACAGGGAGGATCTGCCCCAGTCTGAGGACCATCTGTTCAGACTGGATCCATTTCCATGGACCGCATCAGTCACGCCACAGTGTGGTAACCATTACTGCTCCGACAAGACCAGGTGAAGCTGATCATGAAAGCTGTCACTTCTGGGGTAACAAGGTAAGGCAGACGGTCCGGACATCTTTCCTCGGACGCTGTCTTGTGTGTCTTTGAAACTGAATCTTCTTTAAGTCATATGGAAAAATTCACGTGCGCCAATTGGAGAACTCGTTCTTCTCGATGAAAGAAGAAATCTTTGCATTTAAAGAGAACAAAACAATCAAGTTTTCCCGTTTCACAAAAGACGTCCGTGCTCCATCAACCTTTGCGGTAAAGAAATAATCTGCTCGGTGCGATGACGAGGAGTAATCAAGGTTCCTCCACCTCCCCGTTGCAGCTACTTTGCCGTCTTATTCAGAACGAAGAGGAACAGCCAGAGAGTTTCATTCTCATGGGTGAGGGCGTGCCTTGTTGTTTGGATCAAACGGAGGGCTTTCCAGTCTGGGATGCTTCCTTTAACCACCGTGATCCCTCTCAAAGCCAGTTAATGGTGCGGCTACGCTCTCCTGCCCAGTCTTGTTTTTTTTGGTGTCTTGTAATCAAGAATTCATCAGCTTGAATTTGAAAACGTGTTTCACTTTCACACATTATCTTTTACCAGCTGTTACATTTAGTCTCCCAGAGGTAATGATAGTTGTTTTAATAGATGTTAGAGCATATTTACAGGTTTAACACAAGTCGTACTTAGTCGTGGTTGTTGTTCCACCAGTTCAGTTATCTGTGGGTGAAAGCCAGGTACTTGGTCTTCATGCAACAGATGACGGTTCTGTACTCTGGACTCTTGATTTTGATCTGACTTTCAGCTTTAAAGATATTTGAGGATGCTGCGATCTGCAGCAAATCAATAAGTCAGTCTCACTAATCATTCCCTTCACTGCTGAGGACCAGACTGAAAGCAAAAGGCTCCTTAAACAGTCAGAAGTGAAGACGGCTGCAAACCAGGCGAAGCGTCAGCAGGGATAAAAACTGATGAAGACATCCGAAATAAACCGTAATATCAGTACCACCACAGGCAGAGTTCTGTAACAGCCTGCAACTTCTGCTTTCAGGGTTTTGACAGCATGTTGGATCCCGGCTGCAGGGATTTGCTCCCATTCAGCCAGAGATCATCAGCGAGATCAAACCCTGTTGTTGGTTGAAAGGCCTGGCTCCCAGTTGGCATTCCAGTTCATACCAAAGATGTTGGATGTACTTGAGGTCAGAGCTCTGTTCAGGCCCTCAAGTTCTTCCAAACCAAGCTGAGAAAACCATTTGCACATGGCACCGGCCTGTCAAAACAATAAAGGGCCTTCCCAAAACCTCCGGGCAAAGCTGGAAACATGCTGTTGTTTAAAGTGTGATTTCTATTCCCTCCAAAGACAAAACCACGAACCACGTACACGTACAAACAAAGCACTTCATTGTTGTGTAGTTTTAGTAACGTACATGTGAGACTGTCCACTGCACTCATGGCGGTACCCCAGACACCCTCCTCCTAGGTACGTCTTCAGCTCCTCACAGGGCCAGATGGGATATATAATCCCTCCACAATGTTACCTTGGGGACTCCTCCGAGTTTGACATGCCAGAAATACCTCCACAGGGAGGACACCCTGCCCAGATGTGCGAACCACATTAACTGGCTCTCGTCAGTGTGAAGGAGTGGCTGCCTTTCTCCGCTCCGCTTCCAGATTCCAGGATTCAACGTCTTCCCCCTGACCTCCCCTCAGATCAGATCCTGCTCATCTCTACTGGACAAACATCTGTTCTAACAGATGTTGAAACATGCTGAGCAGCTGCAGACCCCAGCACTGATGTACAGCTGTCACTGTGCCCCCCCCACACACACACACACACACACACATTCAGCATATATAAATGTACAATATACTGTAGGTCTGTGTAAATGTGTTCACACACTAGATTGTCCCATGTGCTTTTCTTTCGGTGCCTCTTCTCCTTTAATGTCAACCTTTCTGCGTGTTTTCGTTTCCGTCCTGTCGTTTATTCTTTATTTTCTACATCCAAACCATCCTGACCTGATATCATTTGAGCACAAATCAAAGGTCACTAATCCGCTGAAGTGTGACCTGAAGAGTGAAGACGGGATTAAAGACCTCTGGTTGTTTTCTTCTTTATCTCATCACAAAATATGACATGCTGGAGCCTCTTTTTATCCCTGTGGAGTGAAGCACTTCGCCACATGTCCAGATCTGAGCCTCATCTACAAACTGATTAAGCTCTCAGAGATTTCGGACCTCGTTTGAGCTAATTATCGAAAACAGATTAAAACAAACAGGCTGCAGTATCTCATGGATCAGTGAAGCCAAAGGGAGCTCAGTTTTCTACTTTGACCACAAGCTTTTCGTTAATTGTGACCAAACCTGAACTTTTTTTTCACCCTCCCACCAACTAAGTCATAGTGTGGTTTATAGTTTTAATGTGCACAGTTATATCAGCGTGTATATTATCTGTACATACAGAACATAAGCTACTCTGCAGGGGTGGTTTAGACACTCGACTGTTCTACCGTACGTAATATAAAAACATGTCAGCTGAAGCAGAACTTAGGAAATATGCCTTCATTAATGGTTTTTTGGCGGCAGTGTGACTCTGTCATCTGGCATCCAGCCGTCGATTACTGGATGTGAGTGTGTCGAGTCGGGGTTTTTATTTCTGATAAAGAAAGAGAAGCAATAGTCTCATATTTTTATCTAATTCTGGACTTGCTGTTGTATTTGTATTGTAGATCTGTTGGATTCTCCGCTAACGAGCAGCAGATTATTTAAAGGTGCAGCGGATGTCAATCCAGCCCAGAGTAACTCTGACGGAGGAATATGTGAAGGCTGTAGTTGTTCTGGTGTCATCTGGTCATGAAATAGTGTCGGTCCTGCAGCTGGAGTCCTGCTCTGTGCTGCAGTATTGTTTTTTTTGGTTTATTTAGGTTTTGGTTTGGTTTCCCTGCAGCAGGTGGCACCCAGGAGAGAACATAAGACTTTAATATAAATTTAATTCACATCTAGTTTGTGATGTTTCCACTCGGGATGACTTCTACTGCTTCTCGGTAAAAGTTTACAAGGAAATCTCCGTCTCATCCCTGTGATGCTGATTCCCTGGAACCTAAAGCTTCACCGACGACTCTGCAAGGGAGCTGATTTCCTCCTAATATGAATCCTCGTCGTTGTTTGTAATCCGGCCAATGCGAACAGGAGGGGGCTGAGCACACAGCCGTGGGGGGCTCCAGTGTTCGGCGCTCGAGCGGAGGACCCGTCTGTACAGTCTCTGTGAGGAGCTTCAACATCCAGGCAGCGTGGGGGGTTCTTTAGCTTTACAACTAACAAGAAAATCTGAGATCTGAGGGACATTTTTTATGTATTCTTAATTGATTTGGATTCACCGCAGTGCTGACCGAAAGCTTTTAAGTGGGCTGTTGTTGGAAAACTCAGATACAGGAGCTACTTGCAGCTGGAATAAAGTAGTCAAATGTTGGATTGTGGTGCAAAAGTTCTGAAAACACAAAACAAAACAAAACTATAAATCTTTAAAATCTCACTGATTTATATGTGAAGTTTCCAAATTTGACATTGCAAATAGCTTCCCAGTGTTTGATCCGTGTCTGCTTTGTCTTATTTCCTGCAAGAACCAAACAATATAGTGTAGAGTTACGTCTTTTATTCTAACTGCCAAAGTACAGCACAGTAAAACAACAAAGCCCTGTGTGTGTGTGTGTGTGTGTGTGTGTGTGTGTGTGTGTGTGTGTGTGTGTGTGTGTGTGTGCACAGATATTTTCTGCATGATTTCACTTCTCCTCACTCTGATCACAGTTTGATGATCTGATGTTTTCATGTGTTTTAGCTGCTGATGTGTTTTACCGAATGTGTTTTTTGAGGGAAAACAGAACTTCTCTGTTGAAAGGATGTGAATGGATGAAGCAAGTGTGCTCAGTTCATCTCCATGTGCTGTATGGACGGTGCAGGGAGGCGGTCGGGGTGGATGGATGGATGGGTCTAAAAAGCGTGTTGTGTGTTTGGGTTCAGGCAGCAGGTTCAGTATCCATGACGTGACCTCATCCTGTCTCGTGCTTCAAGTCACTGTTGACTTTTTCTGCATTAAATCAAGACCACGATCTTTTTTCTCCGCTGCCTAAACACAACCAGGAACTTTAGCTGCTACAAGCAAACACAGTTTTTGGTCTGAAATCAGACTTCAGACACATTTCTCACTTGATCCTGATCCTCTTCTGTGGTAAAAGTAATGAAGCGCTCCGTCTCCCAGAGGGGACGTTTAGACATTCTGAACTTCCAACAACACATAAATGTTGCAGGAAAAGTAACTCAGGTGTGACTGAGCTTTCTATTAACACGATGAGGAACAGTTCATGTTTCTGGTCAGATGGAAAAAGTCCACTCAGTCAAACGTTCTCTGATGACACATTCAGTGTGTTTTCCATCTGATGTTGCTTTTTAATATCCCCTGAAGCATCATTGAACCACTGAACGGTCGTGTTCAGGTGCTCCTGGCCGAGAAGATTTGTTTATTAACACTGAACCAAAACTAAAATCTTTCTCTCACCTCAACCAAAGTGTTTCTGTTTCCTGTGTGTGAGCTGCTTCACTCCCTGTTTGACTCTTATTCTTTCATTTCTCCATCTGTCTTGCCCTCCTCTCTCTCTCTCTCCGTCTCTCCAGGCTGTTTGAGTACCGTGGCAGAGTGTCTCCAGTCCCACGGGTGGTGCCCGTCAAGCGCCCGCGGGTGGCGGTGCCTCTGGTACGAAGGGTCAAATCTCTGCCGGTCAAACTGCTGGCGCGCAACGCCTCAGTCCTCCCCCCCAGCAACGGCAACAAACAGAGATGTGAGTTCAATCATAAATCATAAATCCTCCGTTTGGATCATCTTCACGTTCAGGTCATCTGTGTCACCACTGTTTCAGAGTCCATCTGAGAAAACTCATTTAATCATTTAATAATTAATTATAATAAATAATAAATAATTATAGTGAGCCATAAATTACATATTTTCCTTTTTTACTGTGTAAACACATAAAAATACAAAACTAATTATGACTAATTAAATGTGTACATATTTATACTTTTTTAAACAATACTGAGAAAACATTCGAGCTGAAGTACTTTGACAGTCAAATCTTCAGTCCGTCTGCAGCAGCATGAATAAATCAGCAGACATTTGCTCGGTAGCAGTGGAGTGTTCCTGGAGTGAACAAACAAACAGAGCAGTGAAGGCTGTGCTCGTGTATCATCAGTAAACGCTGATCAAGTTGTTTTATTGGTTTTACAGACTGAACGTGAACATGAAGGACGTTAAACCCTCAGGCATCACTTTAATACTCTGAAGTCATTCAGGACAAACATGACCACTTCCAAAAAACAGCTATAAAAACTTTACAGATTCATATTTCTTCTGCTTTTTTCTGCATAAATCTCTTAAACAACTTCAGTCCTGCTCAAAACTACCAAACATTCAATCATTTTCAGGATTTTAACCCTTTAAATGCCAGTTTGATTACTTGATGTCACTGTTGTTTTTCATGAAAAACACAAAAATTTGTTATTTTATTTGTTTGGTAGTTTTGAGCAGGACTGAAGTTGTTTAAGAGATTTATACAGAAAAAATATTAATGTGTTTTTATAGCTGTTTTTTGGAAGTGGTCATGTTTGTCCTGAATGACTTCAGAGGGGAGGAAATGTTTTTCACAGTGTTTCATTGATCTATTAGAAAAAATTAAATTTGAATTCCAAAATTTGTCAAGAGAGACTTTCTTACAATAAGCACTGACACACCCAGATGAGGGAAAAGTTGCTCAGATGGACAAAAATGTCCATAATGACACATGAGGGTTAAAGTTCACCAGATCTGAACCTCCTCTCGTCATCACTCCTCCTTTTCTCTCCTGTTTGTCGTTTTAAACCCCCCCGGTGACCCAAACCTTCATCTATCTTTCAAGCCTGTGTTTCACATGTCAGTGGGAGGTTCAGGCATCGAGGGCCACTGTTGTCACTTTATTTTTGTATTCTGCTCATTAAACATTCATTTCACATCACGTTCGGCTTGTGAATCTGAAGCGATGCGCTGAGGCTGTCAGCTCCTTTCATGTTTGCCGTCGACCTGAACCTCTTTCCCAGCAGCAGTTTCTTTTCTTTTTTTTTTTGGTTTCTGCTGACATTCACTGAATTTCGCTCTGAGCAGAGCTCACGCAGCAGTTTTCATGTCACTGGCTTGAGTGTTTTTCTGTGTACTCATCAAACTTGCATTTTAGATGCTTTTGAAAAGCAACATCAAAACAGATCTCACCACTCCAAGTGACGAGGTTTGTTCTTTACCCCCCCGAGGGGCAACAGTCCCAGCTGCGTGATAACAGTCGGTCCTGAAATAATCCAGAGTTCATCCCCGCTGCTCCAGGTTTGCCTGCATGCTTCTCTCTGGGCGTCGCTCTGCAGCTGATCTCATGTCTGTGAATCGTCTCTCTTAACCACAGAGTTCAGTCTGAGCTGCTCTTTATGGAAACAGTCTTGAGTGAATTGGCGCTTTATAAATAAAGATTGATTGACCGAGCAGCCTCATGTTTTGTGGTTGTAGGTTTAGGTCGGGGTGTGCGGAGGTTATGGTTAGGTTATGTTTAGGTGGAGATGTGAATTCTACTTGGTGCTTTTTTCTAGTTTAGTGAATCAGTCATGTTGCACTTTGACTGCAGTGTCAACAAAGACATCACTACATCCTGAATATATCGTCAGTCAGCCTCAGTCATCAGTAATAGTTTATATTAAATGTGACTATTGACAATTGATAGGTAATAAGACTCTTATTCAAGATTCCAGATGTTTATTTGTCATGTGCACAGTAAGAACACGATGGAGACACTGAGCAATGAAATTCTTACTGTGTTCGTTTCCCTCCACATAGACACAAGAATATAAAAATAGAAAAACAATTATAAATATAAAAAAAGAGGGCAATGTACAGAAGAATAATTTAAAAGGATAGTGCAAATATAGTGTGCTAATGTCTTATTCCATGTTTAGATTATTACAGAACAGTTTATTTCCATATAACAGGTCCTTGTCATGGACGCTTAGCAGAGGCAGTAAAATCATTTTTCAATCAGTACTTTGTGTTAAATTGATTTCGCAGAACAAACAGGAGAACGTAACAGTGAGCAGAGTGATCTAGTGTCAGTAGTCAATGTTTAAAGAGTCCTCTGATGATTCAGTGACCATCAAATAGATGCACATCTGCACCAAGTGCTCATCTTCTTTAAAGCCTTCACATCTGGAACCCGATTAAACACACGACTCCCCAGATGGAAGTCACACCAAACAGAGCCCTCCGAGCAGAAAGATGAAAGTTTGTGACTCCTTCATGAAGAAAAAGATCCAGAGAGAGAATAAATGTTTTTTATTTTTTATTTTATTTGAAAACATGGAGATATTCTATGTTCTAATTCAGTTGCACATCTTCACAGTCCATGTAGACGGTAAGGAGGCAGATGTGTATCTGAAGTTT